>NC_057803.1:472801242-472829758 GCF_018294505.1 Triticum aestivum
GGGGCTCCGGTGCACCCCTACCTGGCGCGCCAAATGTCGGATTGCGGATTCCGGCTAACTCTTGAGGTTCGAACTCTGGGGTGCGCACGAAGAACATTCTCTCCCTAGTTCGCTCGCTCAACGATCTTGCGGCCTAGCTCGACGAACCCAAAGAACAAGAGACACAAGGGTTTATACTGGTTCGGACCACCTTGCGGTGTAATACCCTACTCCAGTGTGGTGTTGGTGAATTGCCTCACGGGCTAAGGATGAACTAATACAATGGACGAACAGCCTCAGGAGAAGAGGTGTTCTTGAGCTAGGCGAGCTGTGGATGTGGGGATGGAATGGATTCGATCCAAGATGAGTCTCCTCTACCTATGGTGGTGGCTAGTCCTATTTATAGTGGCCTTGGTCCTCTTGCCAAATATGAGGCGGGAAGAGATCCCACAATGGCCAAATTCGAAATTCGAAGGGGGCAACTAGTACAAGCTATCCTGACAAAAGGTGGTCTTCGCCTGCCAAAGACTCTGGTAGTGACGCTGATGTGGGCTCCATGGTGACCTCCGTCCTTCCGTCCTGCTGGTCTTGGTCTCGTTGCACCGATATGGAAACCTTTGCCTGATCCCTCGGCACTCCTCGCCTGCGCCTGCCTCTTTAGCATGAAAGAGGAAATTGGCACACTGTGCCCGCTGGCGCCCACCTGGCCTTGGTCGTCACGGCTCACGTCACGTGAACCTCGCGAGGTGCCCCTTGCATAGAGATCTCCGCTCCTCGGGAGCCAGCCTAGTGAGGCTGCCCCCAGGGAGGTCTTGGCGTCATCCGCCTTGCGAAGCTTGGCCCCTCATGAGGGTCTTGAGTGGTTGCTGCTGAAGATGGGTCGTACCAGGCCGTTGGTGGAGCCACGCACAAGCCCGCGGGCAGGCAAGTCTGGGCAACCCCGGTCCCAGAACGCCGACAAACACAATACAAGCATAATCACTTGCGGATAATTCACGAAAAACATCCTTCAAATAGTTCATCTACATTCTCTGTCCCATTTGTTTTTTCCCCTTTGCAGACCATTCATAATATATATATATATATATATATATATATATATATATATATATATATATATATATATATATATATATATATATATATTGTTCATAAGTTTCTTGGCTTCTTGGCCGCGCCAAGGACGCAAAGGGTCATCTAGTTAAGAGAATTGGTGATGGGAGTTTAGTCTCGGTGTGGACGAACAAGTGGATTTCCATAACTATCTCTATGACACTGCTGCTCAAACCGGCGAACTCCACTGTTGATAAGGTCTCGAATCTAATTGATCCAGATAATTGGATGTGACGGTGTTTGTGATACTTGCATTGCACCTAATGCCGAAGCCATCCTCAATATTCCTATCTGGCTAAGCGGTGGTGAGGCTAGGCATTTGAATGATCAGGCATCTACACTATAAAGTTGGCGTACCGTGCCCTTGTGATTCAAAAAGAGTGTGTTGCTCTTCAAGAAGAAATGGTTACCGAGACCTTAGGGAATAATCAAGAGATGTGGATTGCCCTCTCAAAAATGAATGTCGTCCCAAAAGTGCAAATCTTCCAATAAAGAGTTCTTCGTGGAATTCTGCCAGACGAGCAGACGTCATATTGCTGAGATCGACTGATGCAAAATCTTTATAGCTGGAGAAGATTTAAAGCATGCTTTGATTCATTGCTCACATGCTCGGCGCTTCTGGGAAGAAGCTCATGCGTGGTTTGGTATTCGTCTTCCTCGTTTCCACCCTCATTCATGGGTGAGGGACATTTTATGTGACTCTAGTTTTTTTAGTCAAGCTGCGTGAATATCCTCACCATCATGTGGACTATCTGGCAGTCACACAATCGGTCAAAACATGAAGGAGACGGGCTTATCCTGCAAACCCCATGCGGCGGACCAGGTAGGCGATTGCGCTTCTAGAATTACCTAGGAAGCCCCCTCCTGTTTTGCCTGGTTACGTCTAGCGACCTTTGGGGCACGACGTCATCAATATCACTACTTATGGGCGGTGAGTTATGCGCACAATCATGGTGACGATGACGGGGTTGCACGTTTATCCTTTGCTCTTCTTGGTGTTGGGTGCAAGCCATACATGGGCATCTTTGACCCGTTGATTGCTTTAGCCTATTCTCGGACAGTGTCGGGTTTGCCAAGCTGCGAGAATTTAAGCATAGAGGTTGATTGTTTGTAGATGGTTACACTTTGGAACACTCGTCATAATTCTCGTTCAATTGTGGCTCCTATCTTAGTTGAAATTGGAGAGTTAGCTTGTCATTTCTCTTTACTTGATATTCAACATGTAAACACGTAGCAAACATTCTGGCTCATCTCTGTTCAAAGCGTGCTTGCACTTTAAATGTGACCAAAATCTGTCTCGATGGAACTTCTAGAGTCCTAGTGACCAACCTCCTGGTTGATTATCCGAAGAATGCTTTTGTTTGGATAAAACTCTCTGAATTGCAAAAATAAAAAACATAAAACACTTCTCAGCAAAGGTGACAAAGGGCGTTTGTGCCAGAGAGCACATGTGGGCCCATCTGTTGAATTTTGACAGGTTGGTCCAGCTTGGTGTCTCTCTCTAATCAAAGCAAGCAAGGGATCACCAAAAAGCTATAGCAGCTGTTCGCTTCTTCCGCTCCGCGTCCCTCCCACCTCCACCCACCCAGCTCATCATGGCCTACCGCCGGAAGCAGCAGGGGCCCGTCGCCTCCGACGACCGCCGGACTCCCCAGCCCCAGGCAAGCACCCTCTCCCCCTCTCCTCCCCCACCCGTCTTCTCTGCCATCCAATCCCTCTGGTTATTAGTAATCACTGCTGATTTGCTTGCGCTTGCGCCTGTCTCGATCCGTCGGTCGAATATTATATCGGTATCACATCTCGTCCAGTTCGCTACTACAGATGTGCCCTCCGTTTCGTCCGACACGAAATTTGTTGAGACGATGTGCGATAGTCACGAATTGATGCAGGTTTTCCCTCTTGCTTACCTATCGGGGTCAGCTTGAACTAGCAGGTCAATTTGGTCCTGAATATGCCAGCTACTGGATAATCACTGTCTGATTCCAAACCCATCACTGAGATAATCAGCAAGCTGTAGTGTTCCTCTGATGTCCGTTTCTATTGTTCAGTTCGAGGTGAAATTTAGCATGTCTGTATCACTTAGGATCACTGATATAAATGGCACGCTATAGCGTTCTGAGCAATGTCTCGCTAAATAAAATCAGTGTAAAATCGTTTGCTATAGCGGATTTTAAGGGATGTGCTATTTTCCCATAGCACGCTCATTTTTATTCCTTGCTTAGGATTGACAGATATTCTTCATGTACTCAAAAATGTTGTTCTACTTATATGGGTTGCTGTGTTGATTTGGTCTGCGGTGAATGAGCAGAGTTTGGCTGCTTCTTCGTACAACTACACGTCGATGGATAGCATGCGTGAGCCTAAGGTTGGATTGTGGGGAGCATTGGCAAGAAAGGCCAAGGGGATTCTCGATGAGGATGCTGCTGCTCACAAGTTCGATGACCATGGGAAAGTTCAAAGTGCTACTCGCAAGCCCAACTTATCGGATGGAGCTCAGGTGAGACAGCAAATATAGGAAAAGCTGGATCCACATACATTGGTGAAACACGATGAAATACAATCAGTAAACTTATTGTCCATGGCTGGTTCCTTAGCCTTTAGGTGATTTACATTCTTCGTTCCATTTTCTTATTTCAGGCCCCTCAATCTCGTTGGTCATTCGACAGCTATGGAGGAACAGAAAGGAGCGAACCGTGGAAGAGGTCAGAGGCACTTGCCACTTCTGTCAACCAGTTTGGTGGAAGAATCAGAAACGCCTTGGAAGTAAAGCTCTTTAGCATCACACGGCTTTATTTATTTTACGATACCACCGACACAACTCGTAATTGTAGCTTCATTTCGGGCCCTTTTTGTGTTGTCTCTGGGTATTTTACAGTATCTCTTTTGGAAGTTCAGCATCCTGTTTGGTTTGTGCACTGA
Organism: Triticum aestivum; assembly: GCF_018294505.1. NCBI lineage: Eukaryota > Viridiplantae > Streptophyta > Magnoliopsida > Poales > Poaceae > Triticum > Triticum aestivum. The sequence continues at coordinate 472,805,254 of NC_057803.1, forward strand.
CTTGTTTTCATCTCTATGTTTTACAGGAAGGTCTCATTATTGTCGATAATAAGACATCAAACATCATCGAGGAAACAAAGAAGATACAAATTAGAAGAAAGCCTAACAGTTCCAGTTTGCATATGCAGAATCCTGCTGCAGATGCATTCCCCCCTCCGAGTTTCACACTGAATAAAGCTGAGGCAGCCCAGGAGACCCAGTTAAAAGCTTCTCGCGACGTAAGGTGCCATACGATTATAGATCAATTAGGAATATGCTTTACCAAACCCTTTATGGGAAAGCTACTAAACCTTTTACTTGACAAAAGCTTGCTTACACATGCTTATATTCCCAGTTCAGGGCCTCTTTAGATCTTAGGAATGAAAAACCTAGGAATATGAAACATACAGGAACTATAAACCACAAAACATAAGGAAATGCAGAAAAAAATACCCAGTCCTATGCAAATGAGTGGGGAAAAGTGGTTGAAGTGGATGTTGAAATTCCTATAGAATTAGTTACGAAAGCAATCCATATGAATTCGATAGCGTCATCCTTATGACCCAAATGGCCTCTGTAGTTCCTGAAGGATTGGAATCATACAAAATTCTATGAAATTATTACGATCCAAAGTGGCCCTCAACTTTTAGGATTAGATTTTCTAGTTCATTTAGTTTAAGACAAAGGCAGCATTGCAATATTAATTCTCTGTAGCACTAGATGAAACATATGGACATCTATGATCTATGCTGAAAGATATTTGTTTATTTATTTATTTTGAAAGATATTTGTTCAAGTTTCCTTTTACTGTGTTATTTGTTTTGGCCATCAATATGGTTCAAAATAAGCCCTGTGTACTTTCACCATCCATTTAGACAGCAGTAATAAATGAACATTGTTATTTACTATTTATGTCCGTCCAATGGTGCTTCCTCTTACCCCCTACAAACTGTTTCAGGTTGCTAATGTGATGGCTGCTAAAGCAAAACTTGTACTTCGTGAACTAAAAACTGTTAAAGCGGACCTAGCCTTTGCGAAGCAGCGCTGCACTCAGCTAGAAGAAGAGAACAAAATGTTGCGTGGAACTAAGCAGAAAGGGGTCAAAATTGAAGAGGATGATGACCTGGTAATTTTTTTTCTTAGCCTAGTAGAAATTTGGAGTTATATTGTTTGCACCAAAGTTAATAATCCTCATCCACTGCACAGTTCTTAATTTTATCCACTCACTGCACGTGTAAACATCCAAGATGGGTGGAACTGCTATATAGTTTTGTACCATACATTGCTCAGTAATCAGTAGTACTAATATGCTTTCTGTTACTATTTGCTTTCTTCCAGCAATTCTATGAACCCAGTACATTTTGTTGCGGTTCAGATGAAAGTTGGCTATAGTCTTAGTTTAAAAGATAACCAATGGCTTCAAAAAATAATAAAAGATAACCAATGGGTGATTGGAACTTCTATTGATCAGTATAGCTAGCCCTCTCAAAGTTGTACTGAAATAGATCCTCTTGAAACAGATCCGCATGCAACTGGAGACATTACTGGCCGAGAAATCAAGGCTGGCACAGGAGAACTCCATGTATGCCCGTGAAAATCGCTTCCTGCGTGAAATAGTAGATTTTCACCAGTTCGCCGCCCACAATATCGTCTCCTTTGGCGATGGCAATATGAAAGACAGCAAGCTAGAAGAAGATACCAATCGCGCATACACTGAAAACATGTTTCCGGTGGTTGAAGCTTATTTAGCCCAGGAAGAAGTATCGCCCGTCCCCTCCAGGCCAGATTCTCCGATCCTCAGCCCAGGCGAGTCATCATCCCCAGTATCCATCATTTCTGTAGATAATGCTGCTAATTCTCCGAGGAACGCCTTGAAGCCAAATGAGTTGGTGCCTGACAAAGATTGATGTGTGCCGGCTTCTACTCTGCTTGTCGGGGCTTGCAGTGGGTTTGGTTGTGAGTAGTGTGCATAAAATTTTGTCCATTCTCTTGTCCACATCTGTTTGCAGTTGTAATAATTATTAGCAGGTTTCTGCTTTCGTGTGAGATAAAGAGTATACGGGCTGACATTCTATTCTTGTGTTGGTGAAGTTGGCTAGTGTTTATCTGTTCATGTATAGGCAAAGTGTATACAGTACTACAGTACAGTTCGGTTTTCATGCTTGTAGGATTGGTGAAATGGATTGGTGTGAATAGGGAAATTACTCTGATGAAGAGTGGGTGTATACTGAGACTGATACATGGAGATGATGGATCAAGGTTCGTGTCTTTGTCATGTGCTTGGGCCCTCTGTAAGGTTACCTCCGGTGCCTTTATTTTACTAGATAATTGACTCTGCCGGGTATAAATATTTAGCTAGTGGTTTACCTGACCATATAAATATGATTGCATAAATAATAATTTATTTGGTAAGAATTTGTCAGTGTACCAAAGACACCATAATTTTATTTGTAAGTCAATAAGATGTGGGGCAGTTGAGGCGGTCTTCAGAAAAAGAAAAACTGATTAGAAAAATCATAGATGAAAGGAAATAATCAAAACGGAAAGAGGGAGACGAGAACATATCTAAGATTGAAAGAATGACAAACTGAACGATGTAATGCCAGATTCTTTTTAATAGGAAAGATTTTCTCTTTCCAACAAAAGTCCCTTCAACTTCCGTCTCATTTCATCCCTCACGAAAACATTCTTTTCTTATTGTGCAGGGAAAAGGTCTTTAAATTTCTTCTCAATATAAGATATGCACAAAAAGGAATGGTGGCCATGTACAGTTTATGATGGTTTCCACGGTCTATTTGCATCAATCAATGCATACAATTCCCATAAAAAATTTGATGCATACAGTATCCCCGCCAAAAAAAATGCATACATTCACAGTGAACTTTGTTATGATTGTCGTGTTGAGTTACTCTCCCCTTTTCATAATGTAATGCATAAAAAAAGTCAAACTTCACAGCCTTTGACTTCTATAAGAAGGACATCTATATTTAAAATATCAGATAAATATCATTAGATAAGTCATTAGATACATTTTTATGTTATATTTATTAGATATTTTTTCTTTGCAATTTCTCTATATATTTGATCAAATTCTACAATATTTGACTTTTGAAAAAGTCTGCTACATTATGGAATGAGGGTATCTAGTATAAAATTCAGTTGAAATTCCCGCATTTCAAACTGCTGGTATTCTACCCTTGTTATGCTTGACCAGGCAGCACACCCACATAGCTACAAATTTATTTTACTTAGTACAAACACAGATGCTCACATACACACATTCATTCATCCCTAGGAATGCATGCACGCACACCATACCTCTATGAGCACCTTCGAGATACCGAGCCGAACATCTTGAGATTGATGAAGTCATCACAGTTGTCCTCGTAGTCGACGGAAACGTCTCTTCCCACTAAACGATTATCGCCGAAAAATCTGAAATAAATATAAAAAATACGAGCACCGGTGTCAAGTCTTGAGCTTGAATTCTGATGGGCTGATTTTGTCACAAAGAGTCTAATCTCAGATCGCCATAGCTACAAACTGTTAAAGAATAAACTGCGGCCATGGTACTCATCCGGATGATGGGATCGATCATGGGATGGAAGAGACCACGCTAGCTACTTTTGTGTTATTAGGTGAGGATCCAGAGACGAATTCAAGTGTGCTGGGCGCGTGACAATTAAAGTTGTCACACATACTAGTAGTAGTACGTAGTGTACCAGATGAGACAAATTGCTAACTGTAATTGTACCCTTACGTCATCATAAATTTCATAGGGATGAGATCGATCTCCATATATAGGGATATAAATATCTACGCGTGCAGAAATTGACCAATTTTCTCTTGCTACGGAAAGGATTTGATTATCTGATTGAAGGCAACCAAGATTGACTTCCATTTGAACCTATAGCTAGATTTGCACCGATTGCGGATGCACATTGATGAGCGCAGTTACCGCGCTGCCATGTGCTAGCTGCAGGTTCAGGAGACCAGGACCAATATACTACTCCACTTGCAGCGTGGGCACACAAACGAATTTGTACTCCTCTTCTCACGGAACTTGAACAAATTTCTTTTTCAAACACAGACAGAAATTCATCTTTTTGAAACAAGAAAAGAGGTCAAATCTCTGGCCTCCGCATCATCATGGTGTACACGGCCATGATAAATTTTCATTTGAAGCTCTGGCGTCCCAAACGTGCCTGTACTGTTGCATTTGATAAACGAGCCACTGTTACATTTGATAAAAATCCATGTGCTCAAGTTCATGGGGGAAAAGATAGTAATGATTATACTAGTCGGCACTAGTGGTGCTTGTTGCATTTTTCATGTTATTAAGTCAGCGGCAAAGCAGAGGACCTGTGATATGCTTCCTTTAGCTTTGTACACAGGACAGAGCTCCTTTAACGAACTGTCATTGTCATTAGTAGATATGTTAGTGGTTAGGGTTCTATTCCAATAATAATGTCATTGACGCTCGCGGAGGACTATATTAATTCCACGGAAATTTAAAACATATTGATTGCCAATAAAAAATACAACGAACCGGCGACAAAAATAAAAGCATGAAAAACCCACACGAAAGAAATGGTCCTCTGTATCACGAGTGAGTGCAGGATGACTCATTCATGGAACCCAAATGGTCCGCATCATCGCTAGTTCGCTACACACATATGCTTCCATTTGGTGTAGCCTACTGCTGCCTGCCTTTTGATCACTTGACTTGGACACTAAGAACATAAACATCGATGAGAACAACGCATACAAGGCCCATAGAAAAATGTATCACCAACTCGATTGCGTCATGGGCAAAACATCATCTCGTCATCATGAACAGACAGTGTCTCGTCCGCAAAACAGAGCGCATAGGGAAGGGAAAACATTAGGAATGCCTCATGCATGTGACGTGGTCGCTGGATTAGATGTCTCACGTGGGCTGTGGCTGCACCTCAAAATCTACAAGTTGCAAACGGCTTATGTACACTCCATCCAAAATGCATGCAAAACACCTGAAAATAGCATAACATGTACTCCCTCTGATTCTAAATATAAGTCTTTTTAGAGATTTCAATAGGGACTACATAAGGATATATACAAATATATTTTAAAGTGTACATTAACTCATTTTGCTCCGTATGTAATCCATATTGAAATCTCTCAAAAGACTTATATTTAAAAATGGAGGGAGTACATTCTATAAATAAAAAGTACACCTTCAGACATGGGTGCACATGTACCGGAATTGCAAAAAGAATGTAAAACTGGTAAAATATTTTTAAAACTTTTTCGGAACAAGCATTGTCTGTACTCCCTCCGTAAAGAAATATAAAAGTGTTTAGATCACTAAAGTAGAAATATAATAACATTTAGATTACTAAAGTAGTTTACTGAGGGAGTACTATATTACTAACATGTAAAGTTTCACGACAAACTGACTTTCCTGGCACTTTGAACGAGTAATACACCAGACAATGCTTACTCTGAAAAAGATTCATATTTTTTTTTGATCTTTTTACTACTTTTAGAAAAATGCCTAATCGCGTGCTAAATATCAGTTGTCTTCACCGCTAATAATTAGCACTTCTCTTGAAGACCGCTGAACTCACGTGGATCTCCTTCCATCGACTCCTGAGGCCTGTGAGTTTGTTCCGTTTCGTCTCCTTCAATGTTTAGCACATCTTTTTTGGGAGGCCGCCAGATTGTTTATGAACTTTTTGAATCACCGAATTCCCGAAATACTAAAACAGAAAAAAAATAAGATTAGAATGTCATGATTTTGTGACCTGGATAGGAACTAATATACTCCCTCCGTTTGGGTTTATAAGTTGGGCACATGTTTCCAGGTCTTCGATTTAACTATTTAAACATGCATAGTATGCCAACTAAAAAGGACATGCACAATATGCCACGAAAATTATATGGTTAGAAACTTCATTTGATGATGACTCTAAAGATATATTTTTTGTAAATATAATGCATGTTTCTCTAGTCAAATTGAAGAACTAGAAATCCATGCGTGACTTATAAACCCAAAGGGAGAGAGTACAAGAATTGTAGACATGGTTCTATGGGACAAAAGCTTTGACGGAATCGATATAGAGAGAGAAGATACGTGCAAGACATAAAAGATATGTCCTCTTACTATAAATCATACGAAATCCTAGTGTAAGAATGTTTTTCATAAGATTTGATGATGTAGTTCCTTTAAGAGTAAATCACATCCCATAGTTTTTTAAGAACACACAAAAGAATTGTGTGTCTTTGTTAGGGAATATTTCTCTCGGTTTTGGTGATTGATGACAATGTATTAGTGGACTAATCGTATGCATTGTGCATTTCAGATAATCTATCATATGGCACAAGACAATCCGTACCCCTCGGAGATATAAAGCGAAGACGGTTGTTTTCTTGCATTTCATTTTTGGTGGATTTGAGTCGTAGGAACACCGTACTATTAAGAGAGGGTCCACTTCGAAAAGGTTTAGGTGAAGTCAACACGTACACACTTTCATATTTGCTCCCTTGTTCCTTTCTCGATTCGATGGAGTTCTTTTCTTGTTCCTCCTGTTAACCTGCCCTAAGGCAGCGGTAGTACCGCTTGTGCGGTACTGTCGTTGATCCAGTTCCGCGGCTACTACCGCTTATTTGTTGTCTTCTGTTGCCTCTACGCGCTCAGCGGTAGTAGAGCGGAAGTAGAGCGGTAGTACCGCTTGCAGTACTGATACGTCTTCATCGTATCTATTTTTCCAAACATTTTTGCCCTTATTTTGGACTCTAACTTGCATGATTTGAATGGAACTAACCCAGACTGGCGCTGTTTTCAGCAGAATTGCCATGGTGTTATTTTTGTGCAGAAATAAAAGTTTTCGGAATGACCTGAAAATCAACGGAGAATATTTTTGGAATATATAAAAAATATTGACGAAAGAATCAAGGCCAGGGGGCCCACACCCTATCCACGAGGGTGGGGGCGCGCCTACCCCCCTGGGCGAGCGCCCTGCCTCGTGGGCCCCCTGATGCTCCACCGACCTCAACTCCAACTCTATATATTCACGTCCGGGGAGGAAAAAAATCAGAGAGAAGGATTCATCGCGTTTTATGATACGGAGCCGCCGCCAAGCCCTAATCTCTCTCGGGAGGGCTGATCTGGAGTCCGTTCGGGGCTCCGGAGAGGGGAATCCGTCACCATCGTCATCATCAACCTTCCTCCATCACCAATTTCATGATGCTCACCGCCGTGCGTGAGTAATTTCATCGTAGACTTGCTAGATGGTGATGGGTTGGATGAGATTTATCATGTAATCAAGTTAGTTTTGTTAGGGTTTGATCCCTAGTATCCATTATGTCCTGAGATTGATGTTGCTACGACTTTGCTATGCTTAATGCTTGTCACTAGGGCCCGAGTGTCATGATTTCAGATCTGAACCTATTATATTTTCATGAATATATGTGAGTTTTTGATCCTATCTTGCAAGTCTATAGTCACCTATTATGTGTTATGATCCGTTAACCCCGAAGTGACAATAATCGGGATACTTACCGGTGATGACCGTAGTTTGAGGAGATCATGTATTCACTAAGTGTTAATGCTTTGGTCCGGTACTCTATTAAAAGGAGGCCTTAATATCCCTTAGTTTTCAATAGGACCCCCTGCCACGGGAGGGTAGGACAAAAGATGTCATGCAAGTTCTTTTCCATAAGCACGTATGATTATATTCGGAATACATGCCTACATTACATTGATGAACTCGAGCTAGTTCTGTGTCACCCTATGTTATAACTGTTGTATGAGGAATTGCATCTGACATAATTATCCATCACTGATCCAATGCCTATGAGCTTTTCACATATTGATCTTTGCTTAGTTACTTTTTCGTTGCCACTGTTACAATCACTACAAAACCAATATTGTTACCTTCGCCACCGTTACTGTTGGGGATATTACTACCAGTATGACCCGCCCAGGAGGGGCCGGGTCAACCCTAATGGCGGGTTACATAAGAAGCTCAATATACATTCAAGATGATAATTTATTAAACATATAGAAGGCCCAAAGGCCTGGGGCCGGTTTAAGGCCCGATATTGTAAACCGCCGTATGTAAGGAAAGACTTGTTAAGAAAGGTATGTAAAGGAAGTCACCGAGACGGACACGATTATGAGCCGGCCAGGACTCTGTAGGCCACCAGGCGTCAACCCATGTATATAAGGGGACGACCCGGTGGCGGCTTAGGTTAAGAAACAACCAAATTGATAACCAAGCCGGCGAGTTGAGCCCCTTGGAGATTGAAACTTCAGCAATACCAATCCCAACTAGACGTAGGCTTTTACCTTCATCGTAAGGGGCCGAACTAGTATAAAAACTCTCTTGTGTGTCCCTTGTCCCGATTAACCCCTTTAAGCTTCCTAATGTGATGGCCCTACGACTAAGTCCTTGCTCTAGGACATCTTCCGTGTCAACTCCACGACAGTGGCGCCCACCGTGGGGCCAGCGCATGATGGATTTGAGTTCTTGAAGGGCAACTTCGAAGGGCTCGAGGGATATGCTGTGGGCCGGATGACCAAGAGTCGCCGCGGCAAGCTCTACATCAACGACGAAGGCTGGGGCCCCGAGGCCGGCTCAATCGAGTACGGGTACCGGGTCCCCTTCGGCGGAATTCACGTCTTCATCGGCCGGATCGGTGAGTCAGGCCCTGAGCCGGACGTCCATACCAACCTCATCGAAACGGCTCAGCGCGCCAGGACCGCCCGTGTTCAATCTATCGTGAAACATGCCTTCGTAGGCTGCATCCATGGCGGTGAATACTCCGAAGGATCGATGGAAGGCGGGGAGACGACCATCTGCTCTGATACTGCATCATCAACAAGTGATACGGACTCATTGTACCAGCTGCAAGACGGCATGCTCGGGGGCTGTTCCGATGGCAGCAGTATTTCAGACCCTCTTGAGCCGCCGAATTGGGCTGGAGAATTCTACCGCATCGGCAGCAGCAGCTACCGGGTCAGCAGCAGCCGGGTCAGGAGGCCCTGCGCGCCCCCCGGCTTAGATTCTAATGGACCTCATGGATCGGCTGATGACTCTATTAACCTCTGCGATAGAGCCGGCGGATAAAGCCCAGCACGACGCAGAAGTGGCACGCGTGCGGGAGGATATGGTGCAAGCTAAAGAAAATCTAGCCGCGGAAGAAACCCGGATGGCAGCAGAACGAGCAGCTCTGGACGCTCGTGCCCAGCAACTTCAAGAAGAAACTTTCCGGCTCTCGGTGGATCTTAACGCATCAAACGAGGTCATGAGGAGGAGGCATCAGAAAACTCAATCGTGTCTGCCTCTAACGCTGGATCGGAGGAACCTGTTCCATACACCCGGGGCTGGGGGAGCCGCCCGCCGGAGGCAAACCGGGTCACAACACCCGATGCACTAGTTCAGCTACGCGCCATGGAGCCACCTCGTGTCAATACAGATCCTCCTTGTTATGTGTCAACATCTCCGAGTCACTTCCCCAACCCCCTAGAAAACCTCATCGCATCGTCGGCTCGTTTAGCGGCTCTCCCAATGGAAGGCGACTCGCCAGCAGCAATTGAAACCCGGAGGGTGAGAGAACTACTTCAGACAGCTCTAGCCCAGCAGGATGCATACTCCTACAGTCGAGACATGATTCATTCAACTCCTCGCCCAAGCCGGAGCTCGAGTTACAGTAGGCACATGGAGTCTGCAGAGATGCCAAGTAATGCTCAATGCCACAACCGGCCATATAGGCATGAGCCGGTGCGGGCTGGAGCCCTTAACTTGGTGGATCAAGAGAGGATTCGTCAAGAGGCGGAACGAGTGGCTCAAATAGCAGCAGAGCAGGCGGCTCATCAAACCTTTTCGGCTTATCCAGCAACCTCGGTTGAGGCAGGAGTGGCCACAAGAACCGGAGGCGTGCCTTGCTTGGTACCGGCCATACGCAATGAGCGATTGCTAAAAGATTTCAAGGAGCCTCGTAAGGTGCCTAATTACACGGCTGACCTATAGCCGAGGGCTTGGATTGAGAGTTATGAGATGGCTATGGAGTTGTTGGAGGTTAGCGATGCTGCAATGGCCAAGTATTTTACCATGATGTTGGATGGAACAACTCGGACCTGGTTGAAGGGATTGCCACCCAATTCTATCGGCTCATGGGCAGAGCTGAAAGCGCGGTTCATCCAGAACTTTAAGGACATGTGTAAGAGCCAATGTCGATTGTGGACCTGACCAATTGCAAGCAAGAGGATAGTGAATCTACAACCCATTGGGTGCGTCGAGTCAAGTAGATAATACATTCCTCTGATAAGATGGATGCCGGCTCAGCAGTTTTGATGTTGGAGAAAAATTACCGTTTTGAACCTCTGAAGCAGAAGCTGGGACGGCTTAAACGTGACTGTAATGACATGGAAATGTTGATGGCGGCTCTGGTCAAGTATGCCGATTCTGATACCACCAAGGACTCGGTGTCTGACGAAGAAAAGGCAACAAAGGGAAAGAAGAACGGCAACGGCAAGGGTCACCAGCATAACCCGGCGAATCAGGGAGGTAATAAAAGTAAGGCTGATGAGTTTGTTGCTAATACTAATGCGCAGGGTGGTAATCAGCGGCGCAAGGGCAGACAACCCCCTCGATCGAGCGGGTCAGGCCCCACCCTTGAGCAGTTGTTGAATGAACCTTGTTCAAAACACGACACCCGGGAGAAACCAGCCACCCACTTGGGGAAGGATTGCACGATCATGAAAGCATTTAAAAATTCAAATGCATTTGATGGGGGTCACAGCCCAGGTGGCGGTTCAGGTGGAGGCGGCTTTCAGGGCCCGGGCGCCGGTTCAAGCGGAGGAGGTTTTCACGGTCAGGGTTATCCTGGTCACCAAGGAGGATATAATCAGCAACACGGCCAAGGGAATCAGCCGCAGCAATCCGGTTATTAGAGCAACCCGAAGCAGTTGAGTAGCGGACAGTATCATGTCTTGACTACCAGTTTATGTAAGAGGGGCCAGAAACTTCACAAGAGGGCCGTCAATGCCATTGAGCCGGCAATTCCACGGTATCTACGTTGGTTGGAGCAGCCTATTGTGTGGAGCAGAGAGGATCACCCGCCCCGGGTTGATAATCCGGGTCACTTGTCTTTGGTAGTGGCACCTCAGGTTGGTGGGTACAAGTTTACTAAGGTGCTCATGGATGGAGGCAGCAGCATCAACATCCTTTACTATGAGACATTCCGCCGGATGGGATTGACAGATAAAAGTCTTAAACAATCCAACACTATTTTTCACAGTGTGGTACCTGGTAAATCGGCATACCCAGTTGGTAAGATTGAGCTGGAAGTAGCCTTTGGGGATGAGTATGACTCTAGAGTGGAAAAATTAACCTTTGAGGTGGTTAAGATCAAAAGCCCATATCATGCTCTGTTTGGGCGGCCGGCTTATGCCAAGTTCATGGCTCAGCCGTGTTACGTATATTTGTAGCTCAAGATGCAGGGTCATAAAGGCACCATTACAGTACATGGGAGCCGGAAGATAGCCTTGGAATGTGAAGAAGGTGATGCTGCCTATGCTGAATCTGTTTGTGCAACAGAGGAGTTAAAATTTTACAAGGATCATGTTGACCCGGCGGACATGACGTCATTAAAGAAACCAACGACAGAGCATGAGCCGGAGTTGAAATTCAAATCAACTGATGACACTAAGATGGTTGACTTTGTACCTGGCGACTCATCCAAACAGTTCATCATCAGCGCAAACTTGGATCCAAAATAGGAAAGCGCGTTCATCGAGTTCATCCGTGAGAACCAGGACATCTTTGCATGGAAACCTTCAAACATGTCGGGTGTCCCGAGGGAACTCGCTGAGCACACTCTTAATATCGATCCAAAGTTCAAACCTGTCAGACAGTTTCTCCGACGGTTCAATGAAGAAAGGCGCAAGGCCATTGGGGAAGAGGTGGCCCGGCTCTTGGCAGCCGGGTTCATTGTGGAGGTCTTTCACCCCGAATGGTTAGCTAACCCGGTGCTTATACTAAAAAAGAATGGCACCTGGCGTATGTGTGTGGATTACACAGATTTGAACAAGGCTTGTCCGGCTGATCCTTTTGCTCTCCCCCGTATTGATCAGATCATTGATGCTACGGCGGGTTGCGCACGGTTGAGTTTCTTAGATGCTTATTCTGGTTATCATCAGATTAAGATGGCAGTCAAGGATCAAGAGAAGGCAGCTTTTATAACTCCTTTTGGAGCTTTCTGCTATGTGTCTATGCCTTTTGGGCTTAAGAGTGCCCAGGCGACTTACCAGTGGTGTGTGCAGAATTGTCTTCACAATCAAATTGGGCGCAATGTTCATGCTTATGTGGATCATATATAGTGGTAAAATCCAGGGAAGAGGAAACCTTAGTCACGGACCTGAAAGAGACTTTTGATAATCTCCGAGTTTACAAAATGATGCTTAACCCGGCCAAGTGTGTTTTTGGAGTGCCAGCCGGCAAACTCTTGGGTTTTTTGGTGTCTAACCAAGGTATTGAAGCTAACCCGGAGAAAATCAAGGCAATTACATCCCTAGCCAAACCAACCGGCGTCAATGATGTTCAGCGGCTGGCGGGTCGTGTGGCTGCTTTGAGCCGGTTCATAAGCCGGCTAGGGGAAAAGGCTATGCCTCTGTATCAGTTGATGAAGAAAACAGATGTTTTTGTTTGGAGCGATGCTGCGAATGCTGCTTTTGAGGATCTAAAGGCACAGCTGGCTGAGCCGCCGATCCTGGCTGCTCCAATTGAGAAAGAGCCGCTATTGTTATACGTGGCTGCCAACTCATGGGCTGTTAGTGTGGCTATTGTGGTAGAGCGCAAGGAGGCTGGCAAAGAGCATCCGATTCAGCGGTCGGTTTATTATGTCAGTGAAGTGCTAATTGAGTCTAAACAATGATATCCACATTGGCAGAAGCTTGTTTATGGGGTGTTCATGGCGAGCCGGAAGCTTAAGCATTACTTTCAGGGATATCCAATCACTGTGGTTAGCTCTGCTCCTTTAGGAGATATTATTCAAAACAGAGAAGCCACGGGGCGAGTTGCCAAGTGGGCAATTGAGCTTGGGTCTCATGGGTTGAAGTATGTTCCACGTACTGCAATTAAGTCTCAAGCCCTGGTCGACTTCATCAATGACTGGACAGAGATGCAAATGCCAGAAGAGAAGCCAGACAACACGTATTGGACTATTCATTTTGATAGATCCAGGCAATTGGAAGGCTCGGGGGCTGGAGTCGTGCTAACTTCCCAACGAGGTGACAAATTTTGTTATGTGTTACGGTTGATGTTTCCTTGCACTAACAACGCAGCAGAGTATGAAGCCTTGCTCCATGGTCTTCGAGTGGCAAAAGAGATGAGCTTGACCCGGTCAGATGTCTTGGTGACTCGAATCTAGTGGCTCAACAGGTATCTGGCAAGTGGGATTCCAAGGACCCTCTCATGGCGGCTTATCGCCGAGAGGTTGATGCCGTTGCAGGATATTTTAAAGGTTATCAGGTGGAACACATTGACCATTGAAAGAACGAAGCAGCTGATGCTTTAAGCCGGCTGGGGTCTCAGCGTAAGCCGGTGCCACCTAACACCTTTTTGGATGTTTTGCATAACCCCTCTATCAAGTTGCCCACAGAAGAAGATTTAGCTGTTCTTGACCCGGAGGCGCAGTTGGTAGCGGCTCTTCATGTCATCCCAGATTGGACGGTGTCATTCTTGGCTTACATGACCCGGGGAGAGTTGCCAGCGGATGAGACCCTCGCTCGACAGATAACCCGGCGATCTAAGTCCATGATGATTTCGGATGGAGAGTTATACCATCGCAGTGTTTCTGGAGTGTTTCAGCGGGGTGTTTCCCCCGAAGAAGGTCAAGAAATCCTTCGTGAGATCCATGAAGGCGATTGTGGTCATCACGTCGGGTCAAAATCTTTAGTGGCCAAGGCGTTTCGTCACGGTTTTTACTGGTTGACGGCTCACGCTGATGCAGAAGATCTGGTCAGTAGATGTGATGGATGTCAAAAATTTGCACGACGAGCGCATGTGCCGGCTCAAGAGCTCCGGATGATTCCAATCACTTGGCTGTTTGCGGTCTGGGGGCTTGACATGGTGGGAGCTTTCGAAAGGTCTAAGGATAAAAAGACACATCTCCTGGTGACAGTTGATAAATTCACCAAGTGGGTTGAGGCGGAGCCTGTGAGTAAATGTGACGCAGCCACGGCGGTTCAGTTCATGAAAAAGGTGATTTTCTGTTTCGGGTTTCCACACAGTATTATCACTGACAATGGCACTAATCTGTCCCAAGGAGCTATGGAGGAATTTTGTCAACGAGAACACATCCGGCTTGATGTTTCTTCTGTAGCTCACCCTCAATCCAATGGTCAAGCTGAGAGAGCCAATCAGGAAATTTTGAAAGGGCTCAAACCCCGGCTTATGGTTCCTTTACAACGAACGCCGGGTTGTTGGGTAGAGGAATTACCCTCGGTATTATGGAGTATCAATACTATGCCCAATAGGTCTACGGGTTACACACCTTTCTTCATGGTTTATGGAGCAGAAGCAGTATTGCCTAGTGACATCCGTCATGACTCGTCCCGTGTGGCGGCTTATGTTGAAGCTAATAATGAACAAGCCAGACAGGATGCACTTGACTTGTTGGATGAAGAAAGAGACTTAGTAGCGGCCCGGTCAGCAATTTATCAACAGGACCTGCGTCATTATCACAGCCGCCGGGTTAAGTCCAGGACTTTTCAGGAAGGCGACTTGGTGCTCCAGCTCATCGAGGATCTTCTAGATGCACACAAGTTATCCCCACCTTGGGAAGGACCCTTTGTGGTCAGTAAAAATTTAAACAATGGGTCATACTACCTCATTGACGTTTGAGAGCATGCAGACTTACGTAAGTCGGAAGAGGAGACCTGCCGGCCATGGAACATTGCTCAACTTCGTCCATATTACACCTGAGCCACCGGCTCTCATCATGTACATATGTTCACGTTGTATATACTATGATACGCAATAAAGTAAGACCATCGGTCTCTTTTCTTTTCACAGACTATGCATCTTTATTATTTCTTATTTACAAATGACTATTAAGGAGCTGGTCATATTTGAATCAAGTTTAACCTTTTTGGTCCAGCTTATGATCGTATCCGACTCTAGCTGCAAATCTCATGGTCACTTGGGGGCTTCCTGTTCAAACATAGGTCGTATTCGAACCAAAGAGAACATAGCTATCGTAACCCTCTTGATCGGCTCAAGGCCAAAACTCACTGGGGGCTTCTTGATCGTATCCGAATCATAGCTTAACCCCTTTGAGTCTGACTTGGATCGTATTCGAATCAGGGTCGTTAAAAACCTCTCAAGGTCATTTGGGGGCTTCCTGTTCAAACATAGGTCGTATTCGAACCAAAGAGAACATAGTTGTTGGTACCCTCTTGATCGGCGCAACGCCAAAGCCACTGGGGGCTATATGGTCGTATCGATCCTTAGCTTAACCCCTTTGGTCCGGTTTACTGGTCGTATTCGAATTAGAAACCCCCAACCTTTTGAATACAAGATTAAAATTATGCTTGCCATTTATTGCTTGCCTTTTAGTTTGTTGTTGTTTCAATATTACAAATAAATTAGCCTGGTCTTCTTCACCGACTCAACTATTGGACAACACAGCCGCCCGGGTCATTCAATCCAGTGGTTCAAGGATCAAAAGGTATGAGCTACTAAGGTATAATGATCATTAAGTATTCAAGAAGCATTAGCTTTTCATAAATATTGAGTTATTATCAAATTCAATCACCCGGATTATTTAAACCGGCGATCTAAGGATCAAAACGGATCAGGTATGGTCATTACTTATACACGCTTACCTGCTGCGTTAACTAAAAAAGTTCGAATTTATATTTGTCTCTGTTTTTATCGAGGTAAATATATTGGCTCTACATTAGGTGTTTAAACCCGTTTGGTTCTATACCACCATGCCAGTCTTTTCTTTGTATTTACAGGAACAAAGTTCAAACATTGTAGAGATAATCATTAAAAGATGCATAAGCAAGCATTAAACATTGGCATCTGGAAACACAGATTCACATATAAGTATTTTATGTGTGATGGCACAAGCAAACATGCGGTGTTTTAACAGCTAAGCTATTACAAGGCTTTATAAGCCCATGAAGATGATCATTGCCCCTCCCTTGCCGGTTCACCATCTTGAGTCTGCTGGAAGTTGGGTTTTTGACCAATCAAAGCCGTTCATGGCGACAAATTCGGCTTCGTCGTCAATCAGGCCGACCGGGTCAACCTCTGGGGCAAATGTATCTTCTCTCACTGGTGGGATCAAGTCTATTACTTTATATGAGGGAGGGGCCATCTTCTTATTCTCACTATCAAAACCCGGCCGGTACTTGTCCACATTGGTGTCATCTCCAAGACTAGTCGCCTGAGACCGGACTTCATGGATGCAGGCTATGAAGTCCTCCTGATCAAAAGGATACATGTCGTCCTTCACAGTAGGATAGCCCCTTGCTACGTCCGCCGGGTCTAGGTCTGGCACCCAAGCCTTGAAGCGGCTTAGGGCAGTCAAAGCTCTGGCTCGCGTGCAGGAGCGTTTTACTTCTTGGAACCTGGCAGGAAGGATGGACAACTTCTTCAGGACGTCACTGAGCCGGTTAGGTCCTTGATTAGCAGGAGAGATGGCAGCCAGAGCCCGTTGTGCGCCGATATACAATTGTTCAACTAAAGTGTATACTGCCTTCAGCTTAATCAACGGGTCTTGGCTCAGATTCTTACTTCGCAGACCTGCATATATTTTTAACAGAGTCAGTTGGCGGATTATACTCTGGTTTGGCAAAAAAATATACGAAAGGTCAAATCAGGCGGCTTACCAAAGATATCAGTGACCATCTGAGACACCCGGCCCTTTAAACCGTTTAGCTCTGTTGAAATTTCTTTCAGAGTTGTTTCGGCTGTCTCAGCTCGTCGGGTCAGAAGTGTTTTCTCATTTTCCCAAGTCTTCTCCTTGGCAGCAAAGCTGGTCTTCAAATTTTCCGTTGCAGAAAGGCTTATTTGCAGTTTGGAGGTGGAAGATTTGATTTCTGACTCCTGACTCGCTAGCCGGGTCTTTGCGTCAGTCAATTGAGAGTTCAATTCAGACAAGGCATTCTGTGAAACGTTCAGATAAGTCAAGACTTGGTTTCAAATTCCAGTATCCGAATTCAAGATTCAAGTCTCAAGTACTTTACGAATAAACCACTTGACACTTGGGGTCTAATGTATGCCAAATCAAATTTTACGACTCTACAAACATATTTAAAGTCCCAAGTCCCTTACAAAGTAACAGCACTTGGCACTTGGGGGTTAATGTATGTAGTTCAGCAAGTTTATCAAGGTTAAACCGGAGTGTTAAGTACTTTGAAGACGGTTTTATATTCTAAAGTACCGATTCATTAATGATCAAAATAAACCGGTCCTTGGGGACTATAGGTGAAGTTTTTGTTCTATCAATATCAGGCAAAGATTTAGAGTAAAAGTCTCGGCCTATATTTTAAGTCTACATGTTATTCCGTTTCTCTCATAATCTGAAGACTTGGGGGCTGAAGGAATATTAGTAAACCGGAAATAACGTACCTCATACTTCAACTGAAGCTGCTTGACCATCTCGATCTCAGACTCACGACTGGAGTGTACATGACTGAGATAGCCGGATAAGATACCACTGGCATTGAGACGGTCATAGTTGGCAACATCAAAACGAACCTTCTGCCTCTCCAATGCTTCTTGCTTTGTTGTGCACCGAGCCAGCACCGTTGGGTTCCCCGGCTCAAGAAAGCGGCTCCCAGTAATTTGAACATCTTGAGCAGGTGGAGACGGCGGGTTGGTTGAGCTTGACGGTCCAGCTGTAGAAGGATTCATAATGGCTTCGTCAAAAGTCGGCTCAGGAGGGTTTGCCTCATTGTCAATAGGCGGGTGTTCTGGAGCGTTAGCCAATGGAGAAGGCGGCCTAGCCGGTTCAGATGCTAGCACTGGCGGGTCTTCCGCCGGTTTATCCGCCTTCATCTTCTTGGATTTAGCCTGACCACTAAGGAAAAATATTGCAGGATTGTCAGCATAAAGATACAATTGAGCAACCCGGAAGAAAGGAGGATTTCTGATTACCCAGGAGCAGTCTTGAAAGCCGGAAATTGTGTTTGTGATGAGTCGCCTGAAGAACGAGACACCTCCTGAAAGGATAAAAGAAAAGAGTTAAAAGAAATACAAGGAGCAGGATTCATTAAAACGAGTTAAAGACAGTAATAAGTAAACCTCGTTCGGGCGTTTCCGAGGGGTCTGTTGAAGGACGACAACCGGTTCATCTTCAATCCCAACTTCACGGCGGCTTTCATGTTGCTGCTTTTTCAAATGAAAGTTGGGATCCAAGTGAGCTAAGGGGTTAGAAAACCTTACTTTACGGATCACTCGTCGAACTTTGTGTCTTGGTAAGGGCTCTGAGTCAGAGGAAATGATAGTTACCTCTGCTTCCCTAGCCTGACTGGCCCAGTGTCATCCTGGTAAGGATCAATGTCAATAAGATTGTTAAAAAATTGGCCAAGGGAATCAAGGGCTACCTCCAAGTCAGACGTGTCATCAAGTTTCATTAAATCTTCAGCAGTGGTTTTCTTTTTCTTTTTCGATCTCCGGGTCGATTTCTTGGCGTTCATGGCGGCGAGTTTCACCTTCTTGGCAGCTTCGTGATCATACTTCACTTTCCAAAAGTCAGAGTTGGCCTACAAAGACAAGAGGAAGGATCAGTGATAAACAATATGGCTGGACAAAATACAAAGGAAAAAATATCAGAATATTCTTACTTCTGGTACCAGGTTAAGTTTACAGAAGGGATTTAACCCAACAATACTGCAATCTTCATACTTCGCATTTACCAGAAGGTTTGACATTGAGACAATGTCCTCCTCGTTTAGTTGAACCGGGGTATGACGGAGAGAGTCATCCGGATCTCCACCATATTCATACATCAATTTTGAACGACGGCTTAATGGAATAATCCACCATGAGATCCAGCATCGGGTTAGATTGACTCCGGTTAAACCGTTCCCCAACAAACCGTTGATTCTTCTGATAGATGGAAGCAGCTTCTTGCGTTCAGCAATGGTAAGTTTATCTGGCAGTGCGAACTTGGAGTCAAGATGATCGGGGCGGTAACCCGGCAGTGGCTTCTCGTTGGCGGGTGAGATGTCCTGACAGTAAAACCAAGTTTGGTTCCAGTCCTTTGGGTGACTTGGTAAAACTATGAGAGGGAAGACAGTACCCTGCCGGCGCTGAATTCAGATGCCTCCAAGCTCTAAGCTAAGGCCATTGGTGCACTCGTTCTGCCGGTTCAGATAGAAGTATTCTCTAAATAGCTCCACATTCGGCTCTTGCTGAAGATATACCTCACAGAGCACTTGGTATTTACAAATATTGGATATGGAATTGGGCCCAATATCCTGCTGATGGAGTTTTAAAAAGTGAAGAACTTCTCTGAAAAACTTTGAACCGGGCGGTGAGAAGCCACGGTTCATGTGGTCAGTAAAGACGATCACTTCGCCGTCTTTCAGATTGGGTCATTCTTCTTCCGGGTCAGGAGCACGATAAGACATGATGCTTTTTGAGGGCAGAAACCCAATGAGGAAGAACTCTTTTAAACGATCCTCAGTTATGGTTGAGGGGACCCAATTACATATGGTGGGTGTCTTTGACGGCATGATATGCAAGGAACTAAAAAAGAAATAACAACATACTGGTTCAGTTTACGGTCAGGATAACAGTTAAATGCTGAAGATGTAAAACAAGTAGTGGCGGCTTAACTAAGGGCTAATGATATATAAGGTAAAGAAAGCCGGAGCGGTAAGCCGCCATGACTACAGATTTTTTCAGAAAGCAGATTCAGCTAAGTATTGGCATAAACAAGTTTTACTAAGCTGTCATTATTATTTTGGATCAAATGGCCGTTCTGAAAAGAAAAATATTCTAGACCTAAAAATCTAGTACAGATGGGTTTGTCAGTTATAACGAAGCATCTATACAGGAAAAAGGGATCTACTACTATCAAAAATGGACGCAAAACAACTACCGCGCGAGTTATATCTCCTCTTTGGATCAAGAGAGGTTGCGGAGGAAGAACTACCAAAAAGGTTCATGAAGAACGATGAAGAACACCGATGAACTCGCAAGCCCTAATGTAGATCTAAAAAGTTTGTGAAGGTAAGACTTACGTATGCGGATTCGCTGCGGAGGGTCATCGCCGTTTATCTGGACAGTTTAGGGTGATGCAGCGGCCAAGCTCGAGGACGACGATGAGCGTTGCAGCGGCGGTGGAGCTCGAGTAGTAGCGGAGATTGCGAGAGGAAGAAGATGAAGAAGAGGGGAGAATAAGAAAAACCGGCCGCGTGCCTATTTATAAGGGCAGATGCGAACAGATGGGCGCGAAAATCAAGGGAGAACCAAATAATGGTTATCCAGCTATATAGACGCCTCGATTCTCGGGAAGCATTAAATATAAAAGGTCCGTTGGAAGATGACGTCATGAAAGTTTTTTGTGTTTTCAAAAGATGACGTCACGGCGGGTTACAGAAGTTTTCAGACAGAGGACGGATTTCATCGAAGTATTGAAGATTGACAAAGAACAAAGTTCAAAGTCAACCTGGGGCCTAATGTTGGGGATATTACTACCAGTATGACCCGCCCAGGAGGGGCCGGGTCAACCCTAATGGCGGGTTACATAAGAAGCCCAATATACATTCAAGATGATTGTTTATTAAACATATAGAAGTCCCAAAGGCCTGGGGCCGGTTTAAGGCCCGATATTGTAAACCGTTGTATGTAAGGAAAGACTTGTAAAGAAAGGTATGTAAAGGAAGTCACCGAGCCAGACACGGTTATGAGCCGTCCGGGACTCTGTAGGCCACCAGGCGTCAACCCATGTATATAAGGGGACGACCTGGTGGCGGCTTAGGTTAAGAAACAACCAAATTGATAACCAAGCCGGCGATTTAAGCCCCTTGGAGATCGAAACTTCAGCAATACCAATCCCAACTAGACGTAGGCTTTTACCTTCATCGTAAGGGGCCGAAGTAGTATAAAAACTCTCTCGTGTGTCCCTTGTCCCGATTAACCCCTTTAAGCTTCCTAGTGCGATGGCCCTACAACTAAGTCCTTGCTCTAGGACATCTGCCGTGTCAACTCCATGACAGTTACCGTTACTTCAATACTACTTTGCTACTAAATACTTTACTATAGATATTAAGTTTTCTAGGTGTGGTTGAATTGACAACTCAGCTGCTAATACTTGAGAATATTCTTTGGCTCCCCTTGTGTCGAATCAATAAATTTGGGTTGAATACTCTACCCTCGAAAACTGTTGCGATCCCCTATACTTGTGGGTTATCAAGACTATTTTCTAGCGCCGCTGTCGGGGAGCATAGCTCTATTCTTTGAGTCACTTGGGATTTATATCTACTGATCACTATGAAGAACTTGAAAGATAAAAGAACCAAGATTTTTTCCCTCAACTACGAGGGGAGGTAAGGAACTGCCATCTAGCTCTTCACTTGATTCACCTTTTGTTTTGAGTAAACTGGCGACACCTACTCCTGCCATTCATTGTGATATGTCGCATGTTATTGATGATGCTACTTCTGATTTGCATGATACTTATGATGAAACTACTTCTATGCTTGATAATATTGTGCCACTAGGTGAATTTCTTGATGAACAACTTGCTAGGGTTAGAGAGAATGAAATTATTGAAACTGATAATATTGATGAAAGTGGTGATGAAGATTCTCCCCCTAGATATGAATTTCCTGTTGTGCCTGAGGGTTATGTTATGGATGAAGAAACTGCTAGAAACTTTTTAGCTTGCAATGATATATATGATCTTAAGAAATTGTTAGCTAAGCTGAAAGAAAAATCCTTGAATGCTAGAATGAAATATGACCCTGCTTTTGCTACTTCACCCATCTGTATTTTTGATAAGGATTATGATTTCCCTGTTGATCCTGAGTTAATTACTTTGGTTGAATCTGATCCTTTTTATGGCTATGAATCTGAAATTGTTGTGGCACATCTTACTAAATTAAATGATATAGCCACCATGTTCACTAATGATGAGAAAACTCGCTACTATTATATCCTTAAATTGTTTCCGTTCTCATTAAAGGGTGATCCTAAAACATGGTTTAATTCTCTTGATCCTGGTTGTGTGGTAGTCCCCAGGATATGATTTATTACTTCTCTGCTAAATATTTCCCCGCTCAAAAGAAACAAGCTACCTTAAGGGAAATATATAATTTTGTGCAAATTGAAGAAGAGAGTCTCCCACAAGCTTGGGGGAGGCTTCTCTAATTACTTAATGCTTTGCCTGATCATCCTCTCAAGAAAAATGAAATAGTTGATATCTTTTATAATGGACTAACCGATGCTTCGAGAGACCACCTGGATAGTTGTGTTGGTTGTGTTTTCAGGGAAAGAACTGTTGATCAAGCTGAATTGCTATTGAATAATATGTTGAGTAATGAAAATGATTGGACACTTCCTGAACCAACTCCTAAGCCAACTCCAAAGAAAAGGGGTATTCTATTTCTCAGTCCTGAAGATATGCAAGAGGCAAAGAAATCTATGAAAGAAAAGGGTATTAAAGCTGAAGATGTTAAGAATTTACCACCTATTGAAGAGATACATGGTCTTGATAACCCAACACATGTAGTAAAGGAAAATTCTCTCTATAGATTTGATGTAGGTGATATTAAGAATTTATAAGTCTTCTAGCCAATGCTTACATGAGTTTGATAATTTTATTGTTAAACAAGAAAACTTCAATGCTTATGTTGGTAGGCAATTGAAACGCAATGCTTATTTGATTGAACGCTTGAGTGATTATATGTCTAGATTTAAAGGTGAACTTAAACTTATTAGTAAACATGCTTCTATGTTTACCACTCAAGTAGAACAAGTACTTAAAGCTCAGAATGATTTGCTCAATGAAATAAATAATAAGAAAAATGATAATACTGTTAGAGTTGTTACTAGAGGGGGTAAAATGACTCAGGAACCTTTGTATCCTGAGGGCCACCCTAAGAGAATTGAGCAAGATTCTCAAAGAACTAATGTTGATGCACCTAGTTCTACTAAGAAGAAGAAAAAGAAAAATGACAGGACTTTGCATGCTTCTAGTGAACCTATTGTTGATACACCTGAGAATCCCAATGATATTTCTATTTCTGATGTTGAAACACAATCTGGTAATGAACATGAACCTAGTGATAATGTTAATGATGATGTTCACGTTGATGCTCAACCTGGAAATAACAATGATGTAGAGATTGAACCTGTTGTTGATCTTGATAACCCACAATCAAAGAATCAATGTTATGATAAGAGAGACTTCATTGCTAGGAAGCACGGTAAAGAAAAAGAACCATGGGTTCAGAAACCCATGCCTTTTCCTCCTAAACCATCCAAGAAAAAGGATGATGAGGATTTTGAGCGCTTTGCTGAAAGGATTAGACCTATCTTTTTGCGATGTGTTTGACTGATATGCTTAAAATGAATCCTTATGCTAAGTACATGAAAGATATTGTTACAAATAAAAGAAAGATACCAGAAGCTGAAATTTCCACCATGCTTGCTAATTATACTTTTAAGGATGGAATACCAAAGAAACTTGGAGATCCCAGAGTACCAACTATACCATGCTCTATTAAGAGAAACTATGTTAAAAACTGCTTTATGTGATCTCGGAGCCGGTGTTAGTGTTATGCCTCTCTCTTTATATTGTAGACTTGATTTGAATAAGTTGACACCTACTGAAATATCTTTGCAAATGGCTGATAAATCAACTGCTATACCTGTCGGTATTTGTGAGGATGTGCCTGTTGTGGTTGCTAACGTAACTATTTTAATGGACTTTGTTATTCTTGATATGCCCGAGGACGATAGTATGTCTATAATTCTTGGTAGACCCTTTCTGAATACTGCAGGGGCTGTTATTGATTGCAACAAAGGCAATGTCACTTTTGATGTTAATGGTAATGAGCATACGGTACACTTTCCGAGGAAACAACCTCAAGTCCATGATAACCCACAAATATAGGGGATCGCAACAGTTTTCGAGGGTAGAGTATTCAACCCAAATTTATTGAATTGACACAATGGGAGCCAAAGAATATTCTCAAGTATTAGCAGCTAAGTTGTTAATTCAACCACACCTAGAAACTTAATATCTGCAGCTAAGTGTTTAGTAGCAAAGTAATATGATAGCAGTGGTAACGGTAGCAAAAGTAATATTTTTGGGTTTTATAGTGGTTGTAACAATAGCAACGAAAAAGTAAATAAGCGAAGAACAATATAGGAAAAGCTCGTAGGCATTGGATCGGTGATGGAGAATTATGTCGGATGCGATCGATCATGTAACAATCATAACCTAGGTTGACACAGATCTAGCTCCAGTTCATCAATGTAATGTAGGCATGTATTCTGAATATAGTCAT
>NC_057803.1:472829909-472844150 GCF_018294505.1 Triticum aestivum
ACCAAAGCATTAACACATATTGAATACATGAACTCCTCAAACTAGGGACATCACCCGTAAGTATCCCGATTATTATCACTTCGGGGTTAACGGATCATAACACATAATAGGTGACTATAGACTTGCAAGATAGCATCAAGAACTCTCATATATTGACGAAAACATAATAGGTTCAGATCTGAAATCATGGCACTCGGGTCCTAGTGACAAGCATTAAGCATAGCAAAGTCATAGCAACATCAATCTCAGAACATAGTGGATACTAGGGATCAAACCCTAACAAAACTAACTCGATTACATGATAATTCTCATCCAACCCATCACCGTCTAGCAAGCCTACGATGGAATTACTCACGCACGGCGTTGAGCATCATGAAATTGGTGATGGAGGAAGGTTGATGATGACGATGGCAACGGATTCCCCTCTCCGGAGCCCCGAACGAACCCCAGATCAGCCCTCCCGAGAGAGTTTAGGGCTTGGCAGCGGCTCCGTATCGTAAAACGCGATGAATCCTTCTCTTTGATTTTTTTTCTCCCCGAAAGTGAATATATGGAGTCAAGGTTGAGGTGGGTGGAGCGTCAGGGGGCCCACGAGGCAGGGGTCACGCCCAGGGGGGTAGGGCACGCCCCCACCCTCGTGGACAGGGTGTGGCCCCCCTAACGTGGATCTTTCTTCCAATATTTTTTTATATATTACAAAAATAATCCTCATTAATTTTCAGGTCATTCCGAGAACTTTTATTTCTGCACAAAAATAATACCATGTCAATTCTTCTGAAAACAACGTCAGTCCGGGTTAGTTCCATTCAAATTATGCAAGTTAGAGTCCAAAACAAGGGCAAAAGTGTTTGGAAAAGTAGATACGACGGAGAAGTATCAACTCCCCCAAGCTTAAACCTTTGCTTGTCCTCAAGCAATTCAGTTGATAAACTGAAAGTGATAAAGAAAAACTTCTACAAACTCTGTTTGCTCTTGTTGTTGTAAATATGTAAAGCGAGCATTCAAGTTTTTGGCAAAGATTATGAACTAATCACATTCGCAATAACATTTAGGTCTCATGTTTACTCATATCAATGGCATAATCAACTAGCGAGCAATAATAATAAATCTCGGATGACAACACTTTCTCGAACTAATCATGATATGCTATGACAAGATGGTATCTCGCTAGCCCTTTCTAAGACCGCAAAACATAAATGCAGAGCACCTTTAAAGATCAAGGACTGACTAGACATTGTAATTCATGGTAAAAGAGATCCAGTCAAGTCATACCCAATGTAAACTAACAGTAATGGATGCAAATGACAGTGGTGCTCTCCAATTGGTGCTTTTTAATAAGAGGATGATGACTCAACATAAAAGTAAATAGATAGGCCCTTCGCAGAGGGAAGTAGGGATTTATAGAGGTGCCAGAGCTCGGATTTGAAATAGATATGAATAATATTTTGAGCGGTATACTTTCATTGTCAACATAACAACCGAGAGATCTTGATATCTTCCATGCTACACACATTATAGGCAGTTCCCAAACAGAATGGTAAAGTTTATACTCCCCCTCCACCAACAAGCATCAATCCATGGCTTTCTCGGAACAATGAGTGCCTCCAACTAACAAGAGTCCCAGGGGAGTTTTGTTTGCAGTTATTTTCATTTGCTTTGCATAAAGCATGGGACTGGGCATCCCGGTGACCAGCCACTTTCTCGTGAGTGAGGAGCGGAGTCCACTCCTCTTGAGAATAACCCGTCTAACATGGAAGATACAGACAACCCTAGTTGATACATGAGCTATTCGAGTATATAAAACAGAATGTTTATTTGAAGGTTTAGAATTTGGCACTTACAAATTTACTTGGAACGGCAGGTAGATACCATATATAGGTAGGTATGGTGGACTCATATGGAACAACTATGGGGTTTATGGAATTGGATGCACAAGCAGTATTCCCGCTTAGTACAAGTGAAGGCTAGAAAAAGACTGGGAAGCGACTAGCTAGAGAGCGACAACAGTCATGAACATGTATTAAAATTAATCAACACCGAATGCAAGCATGAGTAGGATATAATGCACCATGAACATAAATATCATAGAGGCTATGTTGATTTTGTTTCAACTACATGCATGAACATGTGCCAAGTCAAGCCACTCGAATCGTTCAAAAGAGGATACCACCCTATCATACCACATCACAACCATTTTAATAGCATGTTGGCATGCAAGGTAAACCATTATAAGCTCCTTGCTAATTAAGCATGGCATAAGCAACTACAATCTCTAATTGTCATTGCAAACATGTTTCTTTCATAATAGGTTGAATCAGGAACGATGAACTAATCATATTTACAAAAACAAGAGAGGTCGAGTTCATACCAGCTTTTCTCATCTCAATAAGTTCATCACATAATCATCATCATCGCCTTTCACTTGCATGACCGAATAGTGTGGATAATAATAATAGTGCAGGTGCATTGGACTAAGCTGGAATCTGCAAGCATTCAATTCAAGAGAGAAGACAAGGTAATATGGGCTCTTTGTTAGATCAACAATAATGCATATGAGAGCCACTCAACATTTTCATTATGGTCTTCTCCTCTCGACCCCCAAAGAACAAGAAAAGAAATAAAACTATTTACATGGGAAAGCTCCCAACAAGCAAAAGAAGAACGAAAAATCTTTTTGGGTTTTCTTTTTAATTACTACTACTACAGGCATGGAAAGTAAACTAACTAAAAGCTACAACTAATTTTTTTCTCTTAAGGTTTTTCAAACACACAAGAAGAAAGCATAAAAAGGGAAATAAACTAGCATGTATATTACAATGAAAGATTATGAGCACCGACAACTAGCATGAGTGTGTGAACAGGAATGTAATGTCGGTGAGAAGTGCGTACTCCCCCAAGCTTAGGCTTTTGGCCTAAGTTGGTCTATGGCCACGGTTGGCCTGGCGGATATCCAAAGTTGTAACTGGGGTCGTACTGAGATGCATCGGCAATTGCCTGATGAGCTGCGGCTTGGAGGCGGGTTGTCTCCGCCCTTCTTTCATACTCGGTCGCCTCCTCCCTGGTTATAAAATATCCCCCCTTTGCCTGAAAGTCAAAGAAAGTAGGAGCAGGAAGAGCGACGTGATAGGTGCGTCATCTGTCAAAGATTAGTCAGTACTGGAGGAACTGATCGTCCCTCTCAACAAACTGATGACAAACCATAGCATCATAATCTAGATAAGAAGGAGGCAACTCAATATCATCTCCACGTATGCGTATCTCAAGAAAGTTAGCTACACGAGTTGCATAAATTCTACCAAAGAAATCTCCATGAATACGATTATTATGCAACCTACGTGCAACAATAGCCCCCAAGTTGTATTGTTTATCTCCTAAAACAGCGCTCCTGAGAACGCTAAGATCAGGTTCACACATGTGACATGCTTCATCTTTACCGTTTACGCACCTTCCTATGAAAAGAGCAAAATAATGTATAGCAGGAAAATGAATGCTCCCTATAGTGGCTTGTGTTATATCTCTAGATTCCCCCACTGTAATACTAGCAAGAAAATTTCTAAGCTCAGATTTGCTAGGTTCACTAGCACTACCCCATTGTGGGTGTTTGCAGGCAGTATTAAAATCCTCTAAATCCATGGTATAAGATTTATCATAAAGATCAAACAGGACAGTTTGTGAATTGCGCGAGGATGAAAATTTAAACCTTCTCACAAATGAATCAATTAAATAGAGGTATTGCCGGCACTTATCTTCCTCGAAGCTCTCAAGATCGGCATTACACACATATGCTTCAAATTCCTCCTTGATTCCTGCTCGAACCATGAAATCCTCTGACGACTATTCACAAGGCCGCACTTGAGCGTCCCTCAGTGGTTCATCATCCACATCGCGTATTGCGGGTCTGGGTCCTTGCTTCCTTGAAGAACCACCTTGGTACATTTTCCTAAACATATTTCTTCCTCTGAAAAATTTCTGAAATTTTTAGTAACTCAAAAATAAAAGTGAACCAAACTCAACAATATTGATATCAACTACTCCTACAAGTGCCTAGAGGGAATATCATGCATTAAAACTACTTTTGACCATATAAATTTGACATGCAAGCTCAAGAACAGGGTCACCTAAGAAGCAAAATTTTGCAATAAATAAAGCACTAGAACAAAAACTAATTGGACCATTGGAGGAGTCACATACCAAAGAAAAATCCCCCAAAGCAATTTTGTGAATGGAGCTTTGAGCAAGGAGATCGAAAATGGCAGCAAGATGAGCAAGAACTCGGGTTTGAGCTGGTGGATGATTTTTTGGGAGGAAGAAGGAGTGTGTGGTGGCTGGAATAAGTGGAGGGGGCCCACATGGGGTCCACGAGGCAGGGGGCGCGCCCTCCACCTTCGTGGGCACGTGGTTGCTCCCCCTGCTGTGTTTTCAGTGCCAGATATTCTCAAATATTCCAGAAAAATCATATTTAAATTTCAGGGCATTTGGAGAACTTTTATTTTGGGGGTATTTTTTATTGCATGGATAATTTAGAAAACTGATAGAAAATAATTTTTTTGCTTTATTTAATATAAATAACAGAAAGTAGAAAGAGGGTACAGAGAGTTGTGTTTTCTAACTTCATCCATCTCATGCTCATCAAAAGGAATCCACTAACAAGGTTGATCAGATCTTGTTAACAAACTCATTTCGAATAACATGAAACCGAAGAATTTTCGAATAACACTAGGTTACCTCAACTGGGATATGCATGTCCCCAACAATAAGAATATCATATTTCTTCTTGACAGTAGGAAGAGGAAGTTCAAAACCTCCAATAGTGATTGTTGAAAATTTTCCAATAGAATTGATACTGTGGACTTGAGGTTGTTTCCTCGGAAAGTGTATCGTATGTTCATTACCATTAACATGAAAAGTGACATTGCCTTTGGTGCAATCAATAACAGCCCCTACAGTATTCAAAAAGGGTCTTCCAAGAATGACATGCTATCTTCCTCGGGAATATCAAGAATGACAAAGTTCATTAAAATAGTAACGTTTGCAACCACAACAGGCACATCCTCACAAATACCGACAGGTATAGTAGTTGATTTGTCAGCCATTTGCAAAGATATTTCAGTAGGTGTCAACTTATTCAAATAAAGTCTACGATATAAAGAGAGAGGCATAACACTAACACCGGCTCCAAGATCACATAAAGCAGTTTTAACATAGTTTCTTTTAATGGAGCATGGTATAGTTGGTACTCTTGGATCTCCAAGTTTCTTTGGTATTCCACCCTTAAAAGTATAATTAGCAAGCATGGTGGAAATTTCAGCTTCTGGTATCTTTCTTTTATTTGTAACAATATCCTTCATATACTTAGCATAAGGATTCATTTTAAGCATATCAGTCAAACGCATACACAAAAAGATAGGTCTAATCATTTCAGCAAAGCGCTCAAAATCCTAATCATCCTTTTTCTTGGATGGTTTAGGAGGAAAAGGCATGGGTTTCTGAACCCATGGTTCTTTTTCTTTACCGTGCTTCCTAGCAACAAAGTCTATCTTATCATAACGTTGATTCTTTGATTGTGGGTTATCAAGATCAACAACAGGTTCAATCTCTACATCATTATCATTGCTATGTTGAACATCAACATGAACATCATCATTAACATTATCACTAGGTTCATGTCCATTACCAGATTGTGTTTCAGCATCAGGAATAGAAATATCATTAGGATTCTCAGGTGTGTCTACAATAGGTTCACTAGAAGCATGCAAAGTCATATCATTTTTCTTTTTCTTCCTCTTAGAAGGACTAGGTGCATCAACGTTATTTCTCTGAGAATCCTGCTCAGTTCTCTTAGGGTGGCCCTCGGGATACAAAGGTTCCTGAGTCACTTTACCTCCTCTAGTTGCAACTCTAACATCAAAGTCATTATTTTTACTATTCAATTCATTGAGCAAATCATTCTGAGCTCTAAGTACTTGTTCTACTTGAGTGGTAACCATAGAAGCATGTTTACTAATAAGTTTAAATTCACCTTTAACACTAGCCATATAATCACTCAAGTGTTCAATCATATAAGCATTGTGTTTCAATTGTCTACCAACATAAGCATTAAAATCTTCTTGCTTAACCATAAAGTTATCAAATTCATCCAAATATTGGCTAGCAAATTTAGCAGGAGGGATTTTAGCTTTATCATATCTATAGAGAGAATTTACCTTTACTACCAATGCCGGGTTATCGAGACCATGTGTTTCTTCAATAGGTGATGAACTAAGACCATGTATTTCTTCAACAGGCGGTAAATTCTTAACATCCTCAACTTTTATACCTTTTTCTTTCATAGATTTCTTTGCCTCTTGCATATCTTCAGGACTGAGAAATAGAATACCCCTTTTCTTCAGAGTTGGCTTAGGAGTTGGTTCAGGAAGTGTCCAATTATTTTCATTAGTCAACATATTATTCAATAGCAATTCAGCTTGATCAACTATTCTTTCCCTGAAAATACAACCAGCACAACTATCCAGGTAATCTCTGGAAGCATCGGTTAGTCCATTATAAAAGATATCAAGTATTTCATTTTTCTTGAGAGGATGATCAGGCAAAGCATTAAGTAATTGGAGAAGCCTCCCCCAAGCTTGTGGGAGACTCTCTTCTTCAATTTGCACAAAATTATATATTTCCCTTAAGGTAGCTTGTTTCTTATGAGCGGGGAAATATTTAGCAGAGAAGTAGTAGATCATATCCTGGGGACTACGCACACAACCAGGATCAAGAGAATTAAACCATATCTTAGCATCACCCTTTAATGAGAACGAAAATAATTTAAGGATATAATAGTAGCGAGTTTTCTCATCATTAGTGAACAGGGTAGCTATATCATTTAATTTAGTAAGTTGTGCCACAACAGTTTCAGATTCATAGCCATAGAAAGGATCGGATTCAACCAAAGTAATTAACTCAGGATCAACAGAGAAATCATAATCCTTGTCAGTAATAAAGATAGGTGAAGTAGCATAACCATGATCATATTTCATTCTAGCATTCAGAGATTTTTGTTTAAGCTTAGCTAATTGTTTCTTAAGATCACTTCTATCATTGCAGGCAAGAAAGTCTCTAGCAGTTTCTTCATCCATAACATAACCCTCGGGAAAAACAGGCAATTCATATCTAGGGGGAGAATCTTCATCATCACTTTCATCAATATTATCAGTTTCAATAATTTCATTCTCTCTAGCCCTAGCAAGTTGTACATCAAGAAATTCACCAAGTGGCCTAGTATTATCAAGCATAAAAGTAGTTTCATCATAAGTATCATGCAAAGTAGAAGTGGCATCATCAATAACACGCGACATATCAGGATTAATAGCAGAAGCAGGTTTAGGTGTCGCAAGCTTACTCAAAACAGAAGGTGAATCAAGTGCAGAGCTAGATGGCAGTTCCTTACCTCCCCTCGTAGTTGAGGGAAAAATCTTAGTTCTTTGATCTTTCAAGTTCTTCATAATTATAAGCAGATATAAATCCCAAGTGACTCAAAGAATAGAGTTATGCTCCCCGGCAACGGTGCCAGAAAATGTTCTTGATAACCCACAAGTATAGGGGATCGCAACAGTTTTCGAGGGTAGAGTATTCAACCCAAATTTATTGATTCGACATAAGGGGAGCCAAAGAATATTCTCAAGTATTAGCAGCTGAGTTGTCAATTCAACCACACCTAGAAACTTAATATCTGCAGCAAAGTGTTTAGTAGCAAAGTAATATGATAGCAGTGGTAACGGTAGCATAATTAATATTTTTGGGTTTTATAGTGATTATAACAATAGCAACAGAAAAGTAAATAAGTGAAGAACAATATAGGAAAAGCTCATAGGCATTGGATCGGTGATGGAGAATTATGTCGGATGTGATCGATCATGTAACAGTCATAACCTAGGGTGACATAGATCTAGCTCCAGTTCATCAGTGTAATATAGGCATGTATTCCAAATATAGTCATACGTGCTTATGGAAAAGAACTTGCATGACATATTTTGTCCTACCCTCCCGTGGCAGCGGGGTCCTATTGGAAACTAAGGGATATTAAGGCCTCCTTTTAATAGAGTACCGGACCAAAGCATTAACACATATTGAATACATGAACTCCTCAAACTACGGACATCACCGGTAAGTATCCCGATTATTGTCACTTTGGGGTTAACGGATCATAACACATAATAGGTGACTATAGACTTGCAAGATGGGATCAAGAACTCTCATATATTGATGAAAACATAATAGGTTCAGATCTGAAATCATGGCACTCGGGCCCTAGTGACAAGCATTAAGCATAGCAAAGTCATAGCAACATCAATCTCAAAACATAGTGGATACTAGGGATCAAACCCTAACAAAACTAACTCGATTACATGATAAATCTCATCCAACCCATCACCGTCCAGCAAGCCTACGATGGAATTACTCACGCACGACGGTGAGCATCATGAAATTGGTGACGGAGGAAGGTTGATGATGACGATGGCGATGAATTTCCCTCTCCGGAGCCCCGAACGGACTCCAGATCAGCCCTCTTAAGAGAGTTTAGGGCTTGTCGGCGGCTCCATATCGTAAAACGTGATGAATCCTTCTCTCTGATTTTTTTTTCTCCCCGAAAGTGAATATATGGAGTCAAGGTTGAGGTCGGTGGAGCGTCAGGGGGCCCACGAGGCAGGGGGCGCGCCAAAGGGGGTAGGGCGCGCCCCCATCCTCATGGACAGGGTGTGGGCCCCCTGACGTGGATCTTTCTTCTAGTAATTTTTATATATTCCAAAAATAATCTCTGTTGATTTTCAGGTCATTCCGACAACTTTTATTTCTGCACAAAAATAACACCATGGCAATTCTACTGAAAACAACATCAGTCCGGGTTAGTTCCATTCAAATCATGCAAGTTAGAGTCCAAAACAAGGGCAAAAGTGTTTGGAAAAGTAGATACGACGGAGATGTATCAGTCCATAGTATCAATTCTATTGGAAAAATTTCAACGATTATTATTGGAGGTTTTGAATTTCCTCTTCCTACTGTCAAGAAGAAAGATGATATTCTTATTGTTGGGGATGTGCAGACCCCCGTTGAGGTAACCTAGTGTTATTAGAAAATTCTCCGGTTTCATGTCATCCAAAAAGAGTTTGTTAACAAGACTTGATCAACGTTGTTAGTGGATTCCTTTTGATGAGCATGAGATGGATGAAGTTAGAAAGCACAACTCTCTATACCCTCCTTTTAATTTCTGTTATTTAGATTAAATAAAGTAAAAGTAGTATTTTCTGTCTGTTTTCTGAATTATCCTTGCAATAAAAAATACCCCGAGAATAAAAGTTCTCCAAATGCCCTGAAAATTTAATATGATTTTTTCTAGAATATTTAAGAATTATTGGCACTGAGAACAGACCAAGGGGCCTCATCATGTGCCCACGAGGGTGGAGGGCGCGCCCACCCCCCTGGGGCGTGCCCCCTGCTTCGTGGACCCCACGTGGGCCCCCTCCACTTATTCTTGCACCCACACACTTCGTCTTCCTCCAAAAAAAAATCATCCACCAGCTCAAACCCGAGTTCTAGCTCATCTTGCTGCCATTTTCGATCTCCTTGCTCAAAGCTCCATTCACAAAACTGCTTTGGGGATTGTTCTTCGATATGTAACTCCTCCAATGGTCCAATTAGTTTTTGTCCTCGTGCTTTATTTATTGCAAATTTTTGCTGCTTAGGTGACCCTATTCTTGAGCTTGCATGTCAAATTTATGTGGTCAAAAGTAGTTTTAATGCATGAGATAGCCTCTAGGCACTTGTAGGAGTAGTTGCTATCAATCTTGTTGAGTTTGGTTCACTTTTATTTTGAGTTACTAAAAATTTCACAAATTTTTCAAAGGAAGAAATATGTTTAGGAAAATGTACCAAGGTGGTTCCTCAAGGAAGCAAGGACCCATGGCCGCGATACGTGAGCCGGACTATGAACTAGCAAGAGAAGCTCAAGTGCGGCCTTGTGAATGGCCGTCAGAAGATTTTATGGTCCAAGCAGGAATTAAGGAGGAATTTGACGTGTATGTGCGTAATGCTGAACTTGAGGGCTTCGTGTCAGATAAGTGCCCCCAATATTATCGCCTAACTGATTCCTTTGTGAGAAGGTTTAAATTTACATCATCACGCAATTCTCACACTGTCCTATTTGATCTCTATGATAAATCTTATACCATGGACTTAGAAGATTTTAATACTGCTTGTAAACTCCCGCAGTGGGGTAATGTTAGTGAACCTCGCAAGTCTGAATATAAAGACTTTCTTGCTAGTATTACTGTGGGAGAATCTAGGGAAATCACACAAGCTACCCTAGGTAGCATTCATTTTCCTACTATACATTATTTTGCTCTCTTCATGGGTAGATGCATTAACGGTAAAGATGAGGCTTGCCACATGTGCGTTCCAGATCTTAGTGTCCTCAAGAGTGCGGTATTGGGTGATAAACAATATAACTTGGGGGCTATTGTTGCACGTAGGTTGCATCTTAATAGTTTAATTGGAGACTTGTTTGGTGGAATTTATGCAACTCGTGTAGCTAAATTTTCTTGAGATGCCCATACATGAGAATGATACTGAATTGCCTCCTGCTTATCTAGATTATAATGCTATGGTTCATCGTCAGTTTGTTGAGAGGAACGATCAGTTCCTCCAGTACCGACTAATCTTTGACAGATGACGCACCTATCACGTCGCTCTTCCTGCTCCTACTTTCTTTGACTTTCATACAAAAGGGAGATATGTTATAACCAGGGAGGAGACGAACGAGTACGATAGGAGGACAGAGGCAGCTCGCCTCCAGGTCGCAGCTCTTTAGGCAGTAGCTGTTGCATCTCAGTACGATCCCAACTTCAACTCTGGATATCCACCAGGCCATCCATGGGCGTAGACCAACTTAGTCAAAAGCCTAAGCTTGGGGGAGTACGTGTTTCTCACCGACATTACATTCATGTTCACGCACTCATGCTAGTTGTCGGTGCTCATACTTTTTCATTGTATCATCCATGCCAGTTTAATTTCTTTTTAAGCCTTCTTCTTGTGTGTTTGAAAAACCTTAATAAAAACTAAAAAATAGTTGTAGCTTTTACCTAGTTTACTTTCCATGCCTGTAGTAGTAATAATTAAAAGAAAACCCCAAAAGATTTCTCGTTCTTCTTTTGTTTGTTGGGAGCTTTCCCGTGTAAATAGTTTTGTTTCTTTTCTTTTCTTTGGGGGTCGAGAGGAGAAGACCATAATGAAAATGTTGAGTGGCTCTCATATGCATTATTGTTGATCTAACAAAGAGCCCATATTACCTTGTCTTCTCCCTTGAATTGAATGCTTGCAGATTCCAGCTTAATCCAATGCACATGCACTATTATTATTATCCACACCGTTCGGCTGTGCAAGTGAAAGGCAATAATGACGATATATGATGGACTGATTGAGATGAGAGAAGCTGGTATGAACTCGGCCTCTCTTGTTTTTGTAAATATGATTAGTTCATCGTTCTTGATTCAGCCTATTATGAATGAAACATGTTTGCAATGACAATTAGAGATTATAGTTGCTCATGCCATGCTTAATTTGCTAGGAGTTTATAATGGTTCACCTTGCGTGCCAACATGCTATTAAAATGGTTGTGATGTGGTATGGTAGGGTGGTATCCTCCTTTGAATGATTTGAGTGGCTTGACTTGGCACATGTTCACACATGTAGTTGAAACAAAATCAACATAGCCTCCACGATATTTATGTTCATGGTGAATTATATCCTACTCATGCTTGCATTCAGTGTTGATTAATTTTAATGCATGTTCATGACTATTGTCGCTCTCTATCTGGTCGCTTCCCAGTCTCTTTCTAGCCTTCGCTTGTACTAAGCGGGAATACTGCTTGTGCATCCATAAACCCCAAAGATATTCCATATGAGTCCATCGTACCTTCCTACATGCGGTATCTACCTACCGTTCCAAGTAAATTTGTATGTGCCAAACTCTAAACCTTCAAATGAAATTCTATTTTGTATGATCGAATATCTCATGTATCAACTAGGGTTGTCTATATCTTCCATGCTAGGTGGGTTATTCTCAAGAGGAGTGGACTCCGCTTCTCACTCACGAGAAAATGGCTGGTAACCGGGATGCCCAGTCTCATGCTCAAATCAAATCAAAATAATTGCAAACAAAACTCCCACAGGATTTTTGTTAGTTGGAGGCACCCGTTGTTTCGGACAAGCCATGGATTGATGTTTGTTGGTGGTAGGGGGAGTATAAACTTTACCATTCTGTTTGGGAACTTCCTATAATGTGTGTAGCATGGAAGATATCGAGATCTCTCGGTTGTTATGCTGACAATGAAAGTATACCACTCAAAATATTATTCATATCTCTTCCAAAATCGAGCTCTGGCACCTTTGTGAATCCTTGATTCCCTCTGAGAAGAGCCTATCTATTTACTTTTATGTTGAATCATCATCCCCTTATTAAAAAGCACCAGTTGGAGAGCACCGTTGTCATTTGCATGCATTACTATTAGTTTACGTTGAGTATGACTGGATCTCTTTTACCATGAATTACAATTTCCAGTCAGTTCTTGATCTTTAGAGGTGCTCTGCATTTATATTTTGCGGTCTCAGAAAGGGCTAGCAAGATACCATCTTGTTATATCATATTATGATTGTTTTGAGAAAGTGTTGTCATCCGAGATTTACTATTATTGCTCGCTAGTTGATTATGTCATTGATATGAGTAAACATGAGACCTAAATGTTATTCTGAATATGGTTAGTTCATAATCTTTGCTGAAAACTTGAATGTTGGCTTTACATATTTACAACAACAAGAGCAAACAGAGTTTGTAAAAGTTTTTCTTTATCACTTTCAGTTTGTCGACTGAATTGCTTGAGGACAAGCAAAGGTTTAAGCTTGGGGGAGTTGATACGTCTCCATCGTATCTACTTTCCCAAACACTTTTGCCCTTGTTTTGAACTCTAACTTGCATGATTTGAATGGAACTAACCTGGATTGATGTTGTTTTTAGCAGAATTGCCATGGTGTTATTTTTGTGCAGAAATAAAAGTTCTCGGAATGACCTGAAAAACAACAGAGAATATTTTTGGGATATATAAAAAATGTTGGCGAAAGAATCAAGGCCAGGGGGCACACCCTATCCACGAGGGCGGGGGGTGTGCCTACCCCCTGGGCGCGCCCCCTGCCTCGTGGCCCCCCTAGTGCTCCACCGACCTCAACTCCAACTCTATATATTCACGTTCGGGCAGAAAAAATCAGAGAGAAGGATCCATCGCGTTTTACGATACGGAGCCACCGCCAAGCCCTAATCTCTCTCGGGAGGGCTGATCCGAAGTCCGTTCGGGGCTCCAGAGAGGGGAATCCGTCGCCATCGTCATCATCAACCTTCCTCCATCACCAATTTCATGATGCTCATCGCCGTGCGTGAGTAATTCCATCGTAGGCTTGCTGGATGGTGATGGGTTGGATGAGATTTATCATGTGATCGAGTTAGTTTTGTTAGGATTTGATCCCTGGTATCCATTATGTTCTGAGATTGATGTTTCTATGACTTTGCTATGCTTAATGCTTGTCACTAGGGCCCGAGTGCCATGATTTTAGATCTGAACCTATTATGTTTTCATGAATATATGTGAGTTCTTGATCCTATCTTGCAAGTCTGTTGTAACACCCCGGATATAATTTTCCCTATTTGTACTCCAACTCTTACCGTTTCCGGCGTTAAGTTATATTTATTTATCGGGTTCGGGTCTTTGTCTCCGTGTGTTGTTTTCGTTGTCATGCATCTCATATCATGTCATCATGTGCATTGCATTTGCATACGTGTTCGTCTCATGCATTCGAGCATTTTCCCCGTTGTCCGTTTTGCATTCCGGCGCTTCGTTCTCCTTTGGTGGTCATTTCTAGCTTTCTTTCGTGTGTGGGGATTAAACATTTCCGGATTGGAACGAGACTTGCCAAGCGGCCTTGGTTTACTACCGGTAGACCGCCTGTCAAGTTTCGTATCAGTTGGACTTCGTTTGATACTCCAACGGTTAACCGAGGGACCGAAAGGCCTCATGTGTGTTGCAGCCCAACACCCCTCCATTTTGGCCCAAAACCCACCAAACTCTGCTCCATGCTCTAGAGCGTTCGATCATGATCGCGTGGCCGAAAAGTGCACCTCATTTGGACTCTCATAGCTCCTCATATGCCTATAAA
>NC_057803.1:472844556-472846774 GCF_018294505.1 Triticum aestivum
CATCGCCGCAGCCGGCGGCGACCTCCCTCCGGCCGCCGTCGTCCTCTCCGGTGAGGTCCGGTGGATCGGGACGAGATCCACTGGGATCTCATCCAAACGCAGCCCCGCGCCGCCCGGATCCCTCCGTCCCGGGATATTCTCGTCCCGTTGACTTTTGCACAGGGTATAATTTCGTCTAAGTCCCAGAATTCCTGATCCAAGTTGCTCTGTTCGAGGCCCTGTAACTTTGCATCCCTAGCTCCGATTTGGACATATAGTATATCAAAATGTTCGCCTCGACGAGTACATCATTTCATTCCATTGCGTCATTTTCATTTGAGCTCATCTTGATACTCAAAATGCTGTTGGAAGGAGGCTTCATGAGTTAATTGTCAGATCTGCTAGTTCATCTTAGACTTATGTCATTTTTGCCATGATTATTGTGTGCATGATATGCCTGTGAGTCCTTCATATGTTTTGTTAAGAATTTTGTCTTCTTTCCAGAGGTGCAACCCATGCATTTTTAGGATGTGTGTGTGACTTGTGCAAGCTTTCAAAGTGAGGCACCCGGTAAATCTGCTTTCAGGGACTTAGTAGTTTTCACTAAGTCTGGGATTATTTAGTTCATGATGCCATATGTTCAGCTTGTTTCCTAGTGATCCGTGCCTCTTTTGAGGATGATCAGTAAAGGAGTTTTGTTAATCATGTTATTCTATATCCATCCATGTCTTTGTTTGCAATTATGGAGCACCCTAGCTTGAGTCAATCGAACTCTACTTTTGCTTCGTTGTGAATCTGGGCAGATCGTCAACTCGTTTGCGATTTTGCCGATGTTATTCTAGTTGATCCATGCATGCTATGCCATTGTTCTTACCATGTCTAGCTAGAATTTTGTGCCTTTTTAATGGATGTGTGCTTGCCTTGCCATGACTTGCACCATAGTGAGTGCATCAAGCTCGTTTTCATGCCTCCGTGAGTTATATTTCTGCATGTCTCAGTTTTCACTAAGTCTGAAAACTGATTGTGTTTTAGCTATGTTCGTGTGCCCGTTAGTATATTTTGTGATCCCTTTTGGCCCCAGGTCACTTTGGGACTTTTGTTAAGCTTGTTGAGTAGCTCTATGCCATGTTCTTACTTGTCTTAATCAGGTCATGTATCATGTTGTTTTGCTGCTCTGAAGAGGGCTTCATGATCTGAAATTTCAGACAAGTGTTAATTTCACTAAGTCTGGAATTTGTTTTGCATTTGCGTTTTTGCCATGCTTGTTTGAACCTCGTAATGGATGAATTGGCCGTGGCTCAGTGCTAGTCTTTTGTTAAGAATCATGTTTGGTGGCTGTAGCATGTTCATTTCATTGCTTTTAGATGCCTACTTGCTGTAAATCGCAGACCGGTGTCATATCTTAAAACGCTTGCCATTTCCAAACCGTAACTCCGATTCCGGCGTTCTTTATATCGTTTTCAAGCGATTTCATCTCATCTTTCCAGTGGCACCCTTGGAATTCCAAGTTGAGGCCAGGTTCATGCATTTCCTATCATATCTTGCATTCTGCATCCCGTAGCGCATCCCGCATAGCATATCATCATTTCATCATATTGTTTGAGTTTGCACGTGGTTGATTGTATCCTTGTTGCTTGTTTGTCTTGTTTGGGTAGAGCCAGGAGACGAGTTCGCTATCGAGGAGCCCGTTGAGTTTGCTTTTGAGGATCCAGTCAACTCTGACAGCTGTGCAGGCAAGATGATCATACCCTCGAAATCACTACTATCTTCGCTATGCTAGTTTGCTCGCTCTTTGCTATGCCAATGCTATGATGCCTACCATTTGCTTGTCAGCCTCCCAATTGCCATGTCAAACCTCTAAACCACCTTGTCCTAGCAAACCGTTGATTGGCTATCTTACCGCTTTGCTCAGCCCCTCTTATAGCGTTGCTAGTTGCAGGTGAAGTTTGGAGGCCGTTCCTTGTTGGAGCATTTATTTACTTGTTGGGATATCATTATTTTGCTATGTTATCTTAATGCATCTATATACTTGGTAAAGGGTGGAAGGTTCGGCCTCTCGCCTAGTGTTTTGTTCCACTCTTGCCGCCCTAGTTTCCGTCATATCGGTGTTATGTTCCCGGATTTTGCGTTCCTTACGCGGTTGGGTTATAATGGGAACCCCTTGATATTTCGCCTTGATTAAAGCTTTTCCAGCAATGCCCAACATTGGTCTTACCATTCGCCACCTAGCCTTTTCTTT
>NC_057803.1:472847198-472893163 GCF_018294505.1 Triticum aestivum
TTAGTTGTACGTAGTGTTCATCTGAGTGTGCCCTGAGAAAGAGATATGTGCAGCTCCTATCGGGATTTATCGGCACATTCGGGCGGTGTTGTTGGTCTTGTTTTAACCTGTCGAAGCGTCTTGAGTTACCGAGATACCGAGTCTGATCGGAACGTCTTGGGAGGAGGTCTATTCCTTCGTTGACCGTGAGAGCTTGTCATGGGCTAAGTTGGGACTCCTCTGCAGGGATTGAACTTTCGAAAGTCGTGCCCGCGGTTATGGGCAGATGAGAATTTGTTAATGTCCGGTTGTAGATAACTTGAACCTTAATTAATTAAAATGAATCAACTGAGTGTGTTACCGTGATGGCTTCTTCTCGGCGGAGTCCGGGAAGTGGACACGGTGTTGGAGTAATGTTTGCGCAGGCTGTTCTCTAGTTTCTCGCTCGTGCTTGCCTCCTCTTCTCGCTCTCTTTTGCGAATAAGTTAGCCACCACATATGCTAGTCGCTTGCTGCAGCTCCACATATAATTGCCTTACCATTCCTATAAGCTTAAATAGTCTTAATCGCGAGGGTGCGAGATTGCTGAGTCCCTGTGGCTCACAGATACTATAACTCCAGATGCAGGTCCAGGTGATTCCGCTCTAGGTGACGAGTACGAGCTCAAGTGGGAGTTCGACGAAGACTCTCAACGATACTATGTTTCCTTTCCCGATGATCAGTAGTGGTGCCCAGTTGGGGGTGATTGGGACGGTGTCGCATGTTGGGTTCTCTTCTATTTTGGCACCGTAGTCGGGCCATGAGTGTTTTGGATGATGTAATGTTATTTATGTTCTTGATTGACGTGGCGAGTGTAAGCCAACTATGTTCTCCCCTTTATTATTCATACTACATGGGATGTTGTGAAGATTGCCTAACTTGCGACATATGCCTTCAATGCGATTATGTCTCTAAGTCGTGCCTCGACACGTGGGAGCTATAGTCGCATCGAGGGTGTTACATCTATAGTCATCTATTATGTGTTATGATCCATTAACCCCGAAGTGACAATAATCAGGATACTTACCGGTGATGACCGTAGTTTGACGAGTTCATGTATTCACTAAGTTTTAATGCTTTGGTCCGGTACTCTATTAAAAGGAGGCCTTAATATCCCTTAGTTTCCAATAGGACCCCGCTACCACGGGAGGGTAGGACAAAAGATGTCATGCAAGTTCTTTTCCATAAGCATGTATGACTATATTTGGAATACATGCCTACATTACATTGATGAACTGGAGCTAGTTCTGTGTCATCCTATGTTATAACTATTGCATGAGGAATCGCATCCGACATAATTATCCATCACTGATCCAATGCCTACGAGCTTTTCACATATTGATCTTTGCTTAGTTACTTTTCCATTGCCACTGTTACAATCACTACAAAACCAAT
The DNA here is from genome assembly GCF_018294505.1 of Triticum aestivum. NCBI lineage: Eukaryota > Viridiplantae > Streptophyta > Magnoliopsida > Poales > Poaceae > Triticum > Triticum aestivum. The sequence goes on from NC_057803.1 coordinate 472,848,612, forward strand.
ACCATTACCTTTTCCACTGTTACCGTTACTTCCATACTACTTTGCTACTAAATACTTCGCTGCAGATATTAAGTTTTCCAGGTGTGGTTGAATTGACAATTCAGCTGCTAATACTTGAGAATATTCTTTGGCTCCTCTTGTGTCGAATCAATAAATTTGGGTTGAATACTCTACCCTCAAAAACTGTTGCGATCCCCTATACTTGTGGGTTATCAAGTACTTCCGCCGCCACTACCGTTGGTCTTGCTATAGTACCTGAACATAAGTGGAAGTGGTGCGGCAGTGGAGCGGTAGTACTGCTTGCGTGTGGTACTGCTGCCCTTTCACTACTGCTTACGCGAGGCCCTCTGAAATGGGTTGCTCCTTTGCGGTAGCAGGGTGGCAGTGCAACAACTGTTGTACTCCCCCTACTACCGATGGTACCTGTCTGGGCCGCTTCATCCAACAATGCCGATGAATCAAGAATCAACTAGTGACGGCAAGCAATATGTATATACCCACGCCCACAACTCCTTTGTGTTCTACTCGTGCATATAACATCTACGCATAAACCTGGCTTTGATACCACTGTTGGGGAACGCAATAATTTAAAAAAAAATCCTACACACACGCAAGATCATGGTGATGCATAGCAAAAAGAGGGGAGAGTATCGTCTACGTACCCTCGTAGACTGTAAGCAAAAGCGTTATGACAACGCGGTTGATTAGTCGTACGTCTTCACGATCGACCGATCTAGCACCGAAGGTACGGCACCTCCGTGATTTGCACACGTTCGGCTCGATGACGTCCCGCGAACTCACGATCTAGTAGAGCTTCGAGGGAGAGTTTCGTCAGCACGGCGGTGTGATGATGGTGATGATGTTGCTAACGGAACAGGGCTTCACCTAAGCACCGCTACGATATTACCGAGGTGGATTATGGTGGAGGGGGGCACCGCACACGGCTAAAATATCAATGATTAACTTGTGTATCTATGGGGTGCCCCCTCCCTCGTATATAAAGGAGTGGAGGAGGGGGAGGGGGGCAACCTCCTAGGCGTGCCCCAAGGGGAGTCCTACTCCCACCGGGAGTAGGATTCCCCCCACCCCTTGCCTTGTTGGATTTAGGAGAGAAGGAAGGAGGAGGGCGGAGGAAGGAAAGGGGGGCGGCCCCCTACCAATTCGGATTGGGCTTGGGGGGTGCGCCCCCTCCTTTGCTCCTTTCCCCTCTCTCCCACTAAGGCCCAATAAGGCCCATATACCTCCCGGGGGGTTCTGGTAACCTCCTGGTGCTCTCGTATACTCCCGTTTTCACCCGGAACCATTCCGATGTCCAAACATTGGCTTCCAATATATCAATCTTTACGTGTCGACCATTTCGAGACTCCTCGTTATGTCCGTGATCAAATCCGGGACTTCAAACTACCTTCGGTACATCAAAACACGTAAACTCGTAATACCAATCGTCACCGAACATTAAGCGTGCGGACCCTACGGGTTCGAGAACTATGTAGACATGACCGAGACATGTCTCCGGTCAATAACCAATAGCGGAACCTGTATGCTCATATTGGTTCCTACATATTCTACGAAGATCTTTATCGGTCAAACCGCATAACGGTATACGTTGTTCCCTTTGTCATCGGTATGTTACTTGCCCGAGATTCGATCGTCGGTATCTCAATACCTAGTTCAATCTCATTACCGGCAAGTATATTTACTCGTTCCGTAATGCTACATCCCGTAACTAACTCATTAGCTACATTGCTTGCAAGGCTTATAGTGATGTACATTACCGAGAGGGCCCAGAGATACCTCTCCGACAATCAGAGTGACAAATCCTAATCTTGATCCATGCCAACTCAACAAATACCATCGGAGACACCTGTAGAGCACCTTTATAATCACCCGGTTACGGTGTGACGTTTGGTAGCGCACAAAGTGTTCCTCCGGTATTCGGGAGTTGCATGATCTCATAGTCATAGGAACATGTATAGTTATGGAGAAATCAATAGCAACAAACTAAATGATCATCGTTCTAAGCTAACAGATGGGTCAAGTCAATCACATCATTCTCTAATGATGTGATCTCGTTAATCAAATGACAACTCATGTCTATGGTCAGGAAACATAACCATCATCGATTCAACGAGCTAGTCAAGTAGAGGCAAACTAGTGACACTTTGTTTGTCTATGTATTTACACATGTACTAAGTTTTCGGTTAATACAATTCTAGCATGAATAATAAACATTTATCATGATATAAGGAAATATAAATAACAAATTTTATTATTGCCTCTTGGGCATATTTCATTCAGTCTCCCACTTGCACTAGAGTCAATAATCTAGATTACATTGTAATGATTCTAACACCCATGGAGTCTTGGTGCTGATCATGTTTTGCTTGTGAGAGAGGCTTAGTCAACGGGTCCGCAACATTCAAATCCGTATGTATCTTGCAAATCTCTCCCTTCTTGACTTGATCGTGGATGGAATTGAAGCGTCTCTTGATGTGCTTGGTTCTCTTGTGAAATCTGGACTCCTTTGCGAAGGCGCAACAGTATTGTCACAAAAGATTTTCATTGGACCCGATGCACTAGGTATGACACCTAGATCGGATATGAACTCCTTCATCCAAACTCCTTCATTTGCTGCTTCCAAAGCAGCTATGTATTCCGCTTCACACGTAGATCCCGCCACGATGCTTTGCTTGGAACTGCACCAACTGACAGCTCCACCATTTAATAAAAACACATATCTGTTTTGTGACTTAGAGTCATCCAGATCAGTGTCAAAGCTTGCATCGACGTAACCATTTACGACGAGCTCTTTGTCACCTCCATATACGAAAAACATATCCTTAGTCCTTTTCAGGTATTTCAAGATGTTCTTGACCGTTGTCCGGTGATCCACTCCTGGATTACTTTGGTACCTCCCTGCTAAACTAATAGAAAGGCACACATCAGGTCTGGTACACAGCATTGCATACATGATAGAGCCTATGGCTGAAGCATAGGGAACACCTTTCATTTTCTCTCTATCTTCTGCAGTGGTCGGGCATTGAGTCTGACTCAACTTCACACCTTGTAATACAGGCAAGAACCCTTTCTTTGCCTGATCCATTTTGAACTTCTTCAAAACTTTATCAAGGTATGTGCTTTGTGAAAGTCCAATCAAGCGTCTTGATCTATCTCTATAGATCTTGATGCCCAATATATAAGCAGCTTCACCGAGGTCTTTCATTGAAAAATTCTTATTCAAGTATCCTTTTATGATATTCAGAAATTCAGTATCATTTCCGATCAACAATATGTCATATACATATAATATCAGAAATGCTACGGAGCTCCCACTCACTTTCTTGTAAATACATGCTTCTCCAAAAGTCTGTATAAAACCATATGCTTTGATCACACTATCAAAGCATATATTCTAACTCCGAGTGGCTTGCACCAGTCCATAAATGGATCGCTGGAGCTTGCACACTTTGTTAGCACCTTTTGGATCGACAAAACCTTCTAGTTGCATCATATACAACTCTTTTTTAAGGTATCCATTAAGGAATGCAGTTTTGACATCCATTTGCCAAATTTCGTAATCATAAAATGCGGCAATTGCTAACATGATTCAGACGGACTTAAGCATCGCTACGGGTGAGAAGGTCTCATCGTAGTCAACTCCTTGAACTTGTCGAAAACCTTTCGCAACAAGTTGAGCTTTGTAGACAGTAACATTACCGTCAGCGTCAGTCTTCTTAAAGATCCATTTATTCTCTATGGCATGCCGATCATCAGGCAAGTCAACCAAAGTCCACACTTTGTTCTCATACATGGATCCCATCTCAGATTTCATGGCTTCAAGCCATTTTGCGGAATCTGGGCTCATCATCGCTTCCTCATAGTTCGTAGGTTCGTCATGGTCAAGTAACATGACTTCCACAACAGGATTACCGTACCACTCTGGTGCGGATTTTAGTCTGGTTGACCTACCAGGTTCGGTAGTAACTTGATCAGAAGTTTCATGATCATCATCATTAGCTTCCTCACTTACTGGTGTAGGAATCACTGGAATTGATTTTAGTGATGAACTACTTTCCAATAAGGGAGAAGGTACAATTACCTCGTCAAGTTCTACTTTCCTCCCACTCACTTCTTCGAGAGAAACTCCTTATCTAGAAAGGATCCATTCTTAGCAATGAATATCTTGCCTTCGGATCTGTGATAGAAGGTGTACCCAACGGTCTCCTTTGGATATCCTATGAAGACACATTTCTCCAATTTGGGTTCAAGCTTATCAGGTTGAAGCTTTTTCACATAAGCATCGCAGCCCCAAACTTTAAGAAACGACAACTTGGGTTTCTTGCCAAACCACAGTTCATATGGTGTCATCTCGATGGATTTAGATGGTGCCCTATTTAACGTGAATGCAGCTGTCTCTAAAGCGTAACCCCAAAATGATAGCGGTAAATCAGTGAGAGACATCATAGATCGCACCATATCCAGTAAAGTACGATTACGACGTTCGGACACACCATTACGCTGTGGTTTTTCAGGTGGCATGAGTTGCGAAACTATTCTGTATCATTTCAAATGAAGTCCAAACTCATAACTCAAATACTCACCTCCACGATCAGATCATAGAAACTTGATTTTCTTGTTACGATGATTTTCCACTTCACTCTGAAATTCTTTGAACTTTTCAAATGTTTCAGACTTATGTTTCATCAAGTAGATATACCCATATCTGCTCAAATCACCTGTGAAGGTGAGAAAATAACGATATCCATCGTGAGCTTAAATGTTCATTGGACCACATACATCAGTATGTATGATGTCCAATAACTCTATTGCTCACTCCATTGTTCCAAAGAACGGAGTTTTAGTCATCTTGCCCATGAGGCATGGTTCGCAAGTTCCAAGTGATTCATAATCAAGTGATTCCAGAAGTCCATCAGAATGAAGTTTCTTCATGCGCTTTACACCAATATGACCTAAATGGCAGTGCCACAAATAAGTTGCACTATCATTATCAACTCTGCATCTTTTGGCTTCAACACTATGAACATGTGTATCACTACTATCAAGATTTAGTAAAAACAGACCACTCATCAAGGGTGCATGACCATAAAAGATCTATACCTACTATTAAAGGGAATAGGTATTCTTGGTTTGGTTTAGTCCTTTTCATTTGGTTTACACACATTAAGCGATCTGGGCCAGGTATTTGAATGTTGATGAGCCTTTTATGGGCTTTCATAGAGACCGTGAAAAATAATTGGGTCTAAATAAATCAACATTGTGGGAATTGAACACAAGACCTATGCGCCTTTCTATTTACTAATCCCAATTCACTCTAAATATATGAGTGGCAGTCATTATGTTTAGGGTGAGCTAATTAAGCGAATGAGCTAATAAATGAAGGATTGTGTGCCTAAATAGAATATTTAAACGGATATGGCTAATTAAAGAAAGGATTATGGGTAAAACGATGGAATAACTAAAAGAAAAATTGTGGTCTTAATAAATTCTATATGAAGGATTTGAGGTACTATCTCCGTCTCGGTGTATGAGTCATTCGTCTACTTCTAGGTCATCGATTTGAGGAATTAAATATGTGTTATATGTCATGAAAAGTATATCACTAGATTTCTACACGGATGTAGTTTCTAAATATATATTTTTGTCATATATAGGCTGTGAGACATTATGTTTGCACAAAACATTAATTTTTTCCGTTGCAACGCACGGGCATATGTGCTAGTATTACTCATATAAATACAACAACCATTATTCTATGATTTAAATGAATAACCGTCTCGCATTAAACAAGATCCAGATATAACGTTCATGCTCAATGCTGGCACCAAATAACAATTATTCAGGTCTAAAACTAATCCCAAAGGTAGATGTAGAGGTAGCGTGCCGACGGCGATCACATCGACTTTGGAACCATTTCCCATGCGCATCGTCACCTCGTCCTTAGTCGATCTTCGCTTAATCTGTAGTCCCTGTTTCGAGTTGCAAATGTTAGCAATTGAACCAGTATCAAATATCCAGGCACTACTGCAAGCATTAGTAAGGTACACATCAATAACATGTATATCAAATATACCTTTCACTTTGCCATCCTTCTTCTCTGACAAATACTTGGGGCAGTTCCACTTCCAGTGACCAGTTCCTTTGTAGTAGAAGCACTCAGTCTCAGGCTTAGGTCCAGACTTGGGTTTCTTCACTTGAGCAGCAACTGGCTTGCTGTTCTTCTTGAAGTTTCCCTTCTTCCCTTTACCCTTTTTCTTGAAACTGGTGGTCTTGTTGACCATCAACACTTGATGCTCCTTCTTGATTTCTATCTCCGCAGCCTTTAGCATTGCGAAGAGCTCAGGAATCGTCTTATCCATCGCTTGCATATTATAGTTCATCACGAAGCTCTTGTAGCTTGGTGGCAGTGATTGAAGAACTCTGTTAATGACACTATCATCAGGAAGATTAACTCCTAGTTGAGTCAAGTGGTTGTGGTACCCAGACATTCTGATTATATGTTCACTGACAGAACTATTCTCCTCCATCTTGCAGTTGTAGAACTTATTGGAGATTTCATATCTCTCAATCCGGGCATTTGCTTGAAATATTAACTTCAACTCCTAGAACATCTCATATGCTCCATGATGTTCAAAACGTCGTTGAAGTCCCGGTTCTAAGCCGTAAAGCATGGCACACTGAACTATCGAGTAATCATCAGCTTTGCTCTGCCAGGTGTTCATAATATCTGGCGTTGCTCTTCCAACGGGTTTGTCACCTACCGGTGCTTCCAGGAGTAATTCTTCTGTGTAGGAATGAGGATAATCCTAAAGTTACGGACTCAGTCTGTGTAGTTGCTCCATCGTCTTTCAACTTAGCTTTATCTAGGAACACATTAAAATTCAACGGAACAACAGCACGGGCCATCTATCTACAACAACATAGACATGCAAAATACTATCAGGTACTAAGTTCATGATAAATTAAAGTTCAGTTAATCAAATTACTTAAGAACTCCCACTTAGATAGACATATCTCTAATCATCTAAGTGATCACGTGATCCATATCAACTAAACCATGTCCGATCATCACGTGAGATGGAGTAGTTTTCAATGGTGAACATCACTATGTTAATCATATCTACTATATGATTCACACTCGACCTTTCGGTCTCCAGTGTTCCGAGGCCATATCTGCATATGCTAGGCTCATCAAGTTTAACCTGAGTATTCCACGTGTGCAAAATTGTCTTGCACCCATTGTATGTGAACGTAGAGCTTATCAGACCCGATCATCACGTGGTGTCTCAGCACGACGAACTGTAGCAATGGTGCGTACTCAGGGAGAACACTTATACCTTGAAATTTAGTGAGAGATCATCTAATAATGCTACCACTGAACTAAGCAAAATGAGATGCATAAAGGATAAACATCACATGCAATCAATATAAGTGATATGATATGGCCATCATCATCTTGTGCCTTTGATCTCCATCTCCAAAGCACCGTCATGATCACCATCGTCACCGGCTTGACACCTTGATCTCCATCGAAGCATCATTGTCATATCGCCAACTATTGCTTCTACGACTATCGCTACCGCTTAGTGATAAAGTAAAGCAATTACATGGCGATTGCATTTCATACAATAAAGCAACAACCATATGGCTCCTGCCAATTGCCGATAATTGTGTTACAAAACATGATCATCTCATACAATAAAATATAGCATCATGTCTTGACCATATCACATCACAACATGCCCTGCAAAAACAAGTTAGACGTCCTCTAATTTGTTGTTGCAAGTTTTCATGGCTGCTACGGGCTGAGCAAAAACTGTTCTTACCTACGCGTCGAAAACCACAATGCGGTATAGTGATTGCTTTTTGATCTTCAGAAAGAATCCTGTTCATTGAATCTGATTCAACTAAAGCTGGAGAAATAGACACCCACTAGCCACCTCTGTGTGAAGCACGTCGGTAGAACCAGTCTCGCGTAAGCGTATGCGTAATGTCGGTCTGGGCCGCTTCATCCAACAATGACGCTGAATCAAGAATCAACTAGTGACGGCAAGCAATATGTATATACCCACGCCCACAACTCCTTTGTGTTCTACTCATGCATATAACATCTACGCATAAACCTGGCTTTGATACCACTGTTGGGGAACGCAATAATTTCAAAAAAAAATCCTACACACACGCAAGATCATGGTGATGCATAGCAAAAAGAGGGGAGAGTATCGTCTACGTACCTTGTAGACCGTAAGCGGAAGCGTTATGACAACGCGGTTGATGTAGTCGTACGTCTTCACGATCGACCGATCTAGCACCGAAGGTACGGCACCTCCGTGATTTGCACACGTTCGGCTCGATGACGTCCCGCGAACTCACGATCTAGTAGAGCTTCGAGGGAGAGTTTCGTCAGCACGGCGGCGTGATGACGGTGATGATGTTGCTAACGGAACAGGGCTTCACCTAAGCACCGCTACGATATTACCGAGGTGGATTATGGTGGAGGGGGGCACCGCACACGGCTAAAAGATCAATGATTAACTTGTGTATCTATGGGGTGCCCCCTCCCTCGTATATAAAGGAGTGGAGGAGGGGGAGGGGGGCAACCTCCTAGGCGCGCCCCAAGGGGAGTCCTACTCCCACCGGGAGTAGGATTCCCCCCACCCCTTGCCTTGTTGGATTTAGGAGAGAAGGAAGGAGGAGGGCGGAGGAAGGAAAGGGGGGCGGCCCCCTACCAATTCGGATTGGGCTTGGGGGGTGCGCCCCCTCCTTTGCTCCTTTCCCCTCTCTCCCACTAAGGCCCAATAAGGCCCATATACCTCCCGGGGGGTTCCGGTAACCTCCTGGTGCTCCGGTATACTCCCGTTTTCACCCGGAGCCATTCCGATGTCCAAACATTGGCTTCCAATATATCGATCTTTAGGTCTCGACCATTTAGAGACTCCTCGTTATGTCCGTGATCAAATCCGGGACTTCAAACTACCTTCGGTACATCAAAACACCTAAACTCGTAATACCAATCGTCACCGAACATTAAGCGTGCGGACCCTACGGGTTCGAGAACTATGTAGACATGACCGAGACATGTCTCCGGTCAATAACCAATAGCGGAACCTGTATGCTCATATTGGTTCCTACATATTCTACGAAGATCTTTATCAGTCAAACCGCATAACGGTATACGTTGTTCCCTTTGTCATCGGTATGTTACTTGCCTGAGATTCGATCGTCGGTATCTCAATACCTAGTTCAATCTCGTTACCGGTAAGTATATTTACTCGTTCCGTAATGCTACATCCCGTAACTAACTCATTAGCTACATTGCTTGCAAGGCTTATAATGATGTACATTACCGAGAGGGCCCAGAGATACCTCTCCGACAATCAGAGTGACAAATCCTAATCTTGATCCATGCCAACTCAAGCAATACCATCGGAGACACCTGTAGAGCACCTTTATAATCACCCAGTTATGTTGTAACATTTGGTAGCACACAAAGTGTTCCTCCGGTATTCGGGAGTTGCATGATCTCATAGTCATAGGAACATGTATAGTTATGGAGAAAGCAATAGCAACAAACTAAACGATCATCATGCTAAGATAACGGATGGGTCAAGTCAATCACATCATTCTCTAATGATGTGATCCTATTAATCAAATGACAACTCATGTCTATGGTCAGGAAACATAACCATCATTGATTCAACGAGCTAGTCAAGTAGAGGCAAACTAGTGACACTTTGTTTGTCTATGTATTCACACATGTACTAAGTTTCCGGTTAATACAATTCTAGCATGAATAATAAACATTTATCATGATATAAGGAAATATAAATAACAACTTTTATTATTTCCTCCAGGGCATATTTCCTTCAGTGGTTACTTCTTACCTTTACTTTGTGCAAGCTTTACTTGTGTTGTATCTCTTGCTTGCTTGAGTTGTTATTGTTGCTAGCATCATATAGGTTGCTAACCTAGTTGCATATATAGACAACCTATTTGATGCTAAACCTAATTTGTTAATAAAAAATAAAATTTGGTAGTTGCCTATTCACCTCCCTCTAGTCAACCATATGGATCCTTTCAATTGGTATCAGAGTCTCGTCTCTTTGTTAAGGGCCTTACCAACCAAAGAGTATGGTTGACAATGGGGAAAGGGTTGGAGACTTGCCCGAGGCCGAGGGAGTGAACACGACCACTCGATAGGATTTAAATGAGGCAATTGCCTCACTTAAATCTACTATGACGACCAGGTCAAATCCTTGTTTAAAGAATTCCTTGATGGGCTTAAACTTTCTACCGATCCGTTGCAAGTGGTTAATCCCAGTATCTCAGGGTCGGATGCCAACTCCGGTAAGGAGGGGGTGTAGGATCGACAGTATGTCTAGAGGGGGGTGATTAGACTACTTGACCAAATAAAAATCTAACCTTTTACCAATTTTCATTCTTGGCAGATTTTAACAACTTCGCACAAGTCCAGTAATCAACCTACACATGCAATTCTAAGAGTATAGCAGTGGAATGTCAAACAATTGCATATGAAGGTAAAGGGAGGAGTTTGGAGGGAGAAAACGCAATGTAGGCACGGAGATTTTTGGAGTGGTTCCGATAGGTGGTGCTATCGTACATCCACGTTGATGGAGACTTCAACCCACAAAGGGTAACGACTGCGCGAGTCCATAGAGGGCTCCACCCACGAAGGGTTCATGAAGAAGCAACCTTGTCTATCCCACCATGGCCATCGCCCACGAAGGACTTGCCTCACTAGGGTAGATCTTCACAAAGTAGGCGATCTCCTTGCCCGTACAAACTCCTTGGTTCAACTCCGCAATCTTGACGGAGGCTCCCAAGTGACACCTAACCAATCTAGGAGACACCGCTCTCCAAAAGGTAATAGACGGTGTGTTGATGATGAACTCCTTGCTCTTGTGCTTCAAATCATAGTCTCCCCAACACTCAGCTCTCTCTCATAGGATTGGATTTGGTGGAAAGAGGGTTTGAGTGGAAAGCAACTTGGGGAAGGCTAGAGATCAAGATTTATGTGGTTGGAATGGAATATATTGACTCAACACAAGTGTAGGTGGTTCTCTCTCAGAAAATGTATGTTGGAAGTGTAGGCATGTTCTGATGGCTCTCTCCTTGAATGAAGAGTGGGCAGAGGGGTATATATATCCTCCACACAAAATCTAACTGTTACACACAAATCACCAAACTCGGTGGGACCGAATCATGAAACTCGGTCAGACCGATTTAGTTCAAAATGTGAACGTTAGGATTTTCGATGACCGACATGTCAATTCGGTGGGCCCGATTCCATTAGGGTTAGGGCATAACGTAATCTCGGTGAGACCGATTACACAAACTAGGTGGGACCGATTTTGGTAATAGGCAAACAAAGAGTTGGTCAGGCAAACTCGGTGGGACCGATTCGCTCATCTCGGTTAGACTGAAATGTTACGAAGGGGAAATAGAGAGTTTGCATTGCAATCTCGGTGGGACCGATCGCTCATCTCGGTTGGACCGAAATGTTACGAAGGGAAACAGAGAGGTTGCAATCCCATCTCGTTGAGATCGAGATCCCTATCGGTGAGAACGAAACGACTAGGGTTTGTGGCAGTGGCTATGTCAAGTGAACTCGGTGGCGCCGGGTAGGAAATTTCGGTGGGGCCGAGTTTGACTTTTGGTTTGGGATATATGTGGATATGAGAAAGTAGTTGAGGGTTTTGGAGCATATCACTAAGCATTTTGAGCAAGTAACTCATTAAGCAACACCTCAACCCCTTTTAATAGTATTGGCTTTTCCTATGGACTCAATGTGATCTTGGATCACTAAAAGTAGAATTTAGAGTCTTGAGCTTGAGCCAACATGTGTTCTTAATATTTTGAGGGGTCCACTTTCTAATCCATGCCATGCCAATCATTGAGCTTTCCTGAAATATTCATCTTGAAATAGCATTAGCTCAATGGGCTATATGTTGTTAGAAATTACCAAAACTACCCAGGGATATTTGCACTTTCAATCACCCCCTTTTTGGTAATTGATGACAACATATAGATCAAAGCTTCGACGGATGGTAATAAGATTGAAAAACATCGTTGCTTTGAGAAGTATGTGATAAGCAAGAGCTCCCCCTAAATTTGTGCATTATTTAAAATTTGCTTTTGAATGCAAATGCACAATCGACTAGGATCATGGGTTACTGTTCCATGTCACATACATCTTGGTGGAGCGCTCAAAATGAAAGAAATTAAAAGCATGCACTCATCACCAAGCAAGTGAATGATCATATATGGATATAAAAGATAGTATCATCTAAACAAGCATTAAGGTAGCAAATGATCAATCACATGATCACACAAGTATCTCACACAAGGACATAAAGTATCTCACACAATAAAAAGGTTCAACCAAAGGCAAAGACGCAAAACACTCTCTCAAAGCCTATGATCTATACATATTTCTCCCCCTTTGGCAACAAGTTACCAAAAAGTTCAAATATGCATAGTGTTATGCGTCTCTTAGGCTTGGTCTTCAGGAGGTGGTGTAGAGAGAACTCCAAGGACGAAGGCCTCCGATGATGTAGTTGGAGCTGGTGGAGTGGCTGCTGGAGGTGGTACTGGAGCTGTAGCTGCTGGTGCTGATGTTGTAGCTCTAGAATCTGTCACTGGCACGGCAGCAGACCTCTGTCCTCTAGGCACTCGCTGAAATGCATCTGTGGTTGCCTTGCCTCTCTTCTCTTCTGCTTCCTCCTGGAGCTGCTCAACTGTTGTTTGAATCTCAGTTACCTTCAGACCAAGATCATAAAATTTAGTTTCTACGATCCTCTCCAAGCCCTCCTAGTTTTGAGTCAGGGTGGCCAAGCCCTTCTCAATCCTTGGTGTAGACTGGATCAGATATGCAAGTTGATCTTGCTTGCTCTTAAGGGAAACCTGAGATGCCTCTTCAACACTTGGCATCTTGGCAGCTTTCTTGGCCTTTGCTTTGGCTCTCTTCTCCTGTGCTTGAACTGATGATGGTTCCTCCTCATTCATCACAACCGTATTATCTTCAAAATCAGGATACAGGGGTAGATGCTCCTTATCCAACAGATATGTTCATGTGCCCATCTTGGAGTCGATGAGCTCCTGAAAGTGTGGAGCATACCAACAGCTTCTCTTCTGGTCAGCAGTAGTCCTCTTGATTGTCTCTACAATCAGACTCATGACCTTCAACTTCTGAGGGACATCAAAAAAACTGTAGCAGGTTGATAGAGTGCCCTCTGATCATCTTGTGATCTCCTGACTTGGGTAGCAGAGTGTGCCTTAGGATCCAGTTGATAGTAGGTAGACCAGACAACAAGAAATGTACAGATCCAAGCTTGTGAGTCTCCAAAGATTTATCTGGGATCTCCTTGTACATGTTAGCCATAGTGTTGTGGTCCTTCTTCTTCTTGGCATACACATCCAAGCCATCTTCATGTTTTGCTGGGGCATTTATCAATTTTGCCCATTCTTCAACTGTGGATTGGTACCTAGTACCTTCTGACATCCAAACAATCTTCCCATCTGGGTAAAAGTGAGCAGTGGAGTAAAACTGCATGATCAACTCATCATTCCATTTCGTGAGCTTCTGTCCAACAAACTCATCTACTCCACATACTTTGAAGCTGTCATAAACTCCTGGGAAGTGATCTTCATTCTCCTGGATGAATTCCCAATCAACCCATCTCATGTCACACACAATGGGCTTCTTGTCAAGAAAAATTGTTTCATAGAAGTCTTGTTGTTCCTTTGTGTGAAACCTGTAGTCAACTGCAGTCCTTCTCCTCACAGCATAGGGATCAGTCTGTCTCCACAATCTTGGTCCTGAATCTTTTTTGATGTGCATGTTCTCAGCGACTGGATGAGCATCATTGTGGTCTGGAATCTTGGTCTTCAATTTTCTCAAAACAAGAGACTCATCTTCTTCTTCTTCAGCTTGAGGCACTGGGCCTTGTTCTTTTCTTCAGCAGGTATACTTCTGGTGTTCGTCTTGGGCTTAGGAGGCTTCTGAGCTTGAGCTTTGGGGGCAACTTTGGGCTTTGATGTTGCAGCCCCTGACTTTATAGCATCTCCCATAAGCTTCTGAGCTTTGGGTGCTGGAGCATCCTCTTCTTCTTCTTCTTCTTCTTCTTCAGAGGGATCTTTCATCATGGAGGGCTTGCCAATGACTCTGGCAATGGTCTTCTTGACCCTCTCCTTCCTCTTCTTGCCTTCTCCACCTTCTTTGGGTTCAAGAGTGAACTCCATTGTCTCTTGAGTAGAGGCTCTGGCCTTAGACATAGGAATTATCTTTGCTGGAGCCTTCCTATTCATTCCTGGCTTAACTGTAGCAGTTGTACCATACTCCTTTTTCAGCACCTTCTTCTTGGAGCTTACTTCCTCCTCAGTGGCAACATAATCCTCATCCTTAGATTCTGAGGTTCTCTTCTTCCTAGATCTAGTGGCTTCCTTTGGCAAGTTGCTAGGAGTGCTCCTGCTGCCATCATCAGAAGTGCTCGAGGGATCTGAACCCTCACTCAGTTGCACATGTTCCTCGGACTTGTTCTGACTGTCACTCTGATCAGACATCAAACTCACTGACAGCAGACCCTGTGAATAGATTTAGATGAGATAGAGTGGATGAGCATCACAAAGTGCAGAGTTTTTGCAAAACAAATGACTTAAAAACTTAGTTTTAGTTCTCCATAGAAAGCATTTCGGAGCTACCGATTTGTAAACTCGGTGATACTGAAGCAGTTTTTGGAACCTAAACTGGTGAACTCAGGCAGACCGAGTCACATTTCGGTGGCACCGAGACTGCTAGGGTTTCACAGAGAATCGAACTCGGTCACACCGATTTGCAGTTTTCGGTTAGACCGAAAATTGCAAGTGCTATGGCCTAAGCCAAATAGGTGAGACTGATTTCTACAACTCGGTCGGTCCGAGATGAGTTCGGCGGAGACCTAACCCTAAATTTTCAAATCAAATCTAACCTAAAGGATGTTTTCAGTGGATAGAGTGTTTGCATACGTGGTAAGGATCATGGAAAAAACAATGTGCAATGAATCAGAGGTAAAAGAATAGCACAAAGGTCGAACCCATACCCTATTTCGGTGGGGGTTCGCAACGGCGACAACGGCGGAGCAGATTTCCGTTGGCAACGATGGAAACCAGCGGCGGGAGGTCGCTGGCGGCGAGGAGACGATCCGGAGACCCGAGGAGGCAAAGCAGGACACACACGCGGGCTGAGGAGTTTGAAGAAATTTCCAAAATATCACCCGTGGGTATATATATCCCGACCCTGTCGGTGTGACCGAGTGGAACAACTCGGTGGCACCGAGATGCAGAACTGCAAGCGGTTACTGCAACTCGGTGTGACCGAAAAGTTCAAATCGGTTGCACCGAGATTGAAAACCTAGATCAACTTAGTGATCTCGGTGTGACCGAAATGGATGACTCGGTCATACCGACATGCACAAAGAGGTTTTGGAAGTTTAAGTCTATGACGAATTGGGGACTCCGAGTGCTCCTCACACAGAGTGGTTCGAATCTGACTTGATCAAACTTTGTGATGTAGCATGAATAGAGTTTGAGACAGAAAATCATAGATAGCTAGAGGAAGTCCTTAGGCATTCTTGTCCATCCATTTGGCAAAAGAGAAAAATACAAACAATCAAGGAAACAAATGGATGTCCTCGAATGAGTAAAACATGCAACCAACATGCTCACACAATAAGATGGCAAATGAAATGTGTGGCAAAGCATGCACAATCACTCTACCATCTATCAAGCAATTTGGCGATGACTAGGTCATCTATATATGAGTATATTGACTGAGGAGTCAAATGAGAACATTTGATTGTAGGTCATACTCATCGTTTAAGCACAAGTTACCACTTTTACATAATGCATTGTTGTGTTCACATCGTTAGAGTTGCTTTAGCTCAATTAATTAGAGTAAAGCTCCCCCTAGATGTGATATCCCCCCTAGGAGGGATGAACTAACCTTGGGTTTTGTCGATGATGACTTCATGTAGGTGTTGAAGATGTAGGTGCTCAAAGTCGATGTAGATCATTCGGAGCAATCCTTTGGAGTGAGTTGCACTTTCAATACCTACACGGGTTAATCCCACAAGGAACAAACAAGGATATCCATAGACATAGAGTGATATTCACATGAGATGATGTCCATGAATGCATTAGGTTACCTTGTCCCTTGTCTTACCAACAAGAGGGTTTGTGACTCCTTGAACTAGTGCAAGATATGGAAGTTGTTTGCACTTGTCCTTGCCAAAATGATATGAGTGAAGTATGTTGGCGGAGTCACCTTCAAGAACTCTCTAGTTCTTCTTCTTCGGGATCCACATCATCTTGATGGGAATCCTTGGAGTTGTAGTCGTACTTGATGTAGTTTTGGGAACCCACTTGACCAATGCCTTAGGGGCTTCTTCAAATGCATCAATCTCCTCTTGAAGCTTGTCCTTGCCCTTTAGCTTGTGGTCTTGTGGTGGAAGGTCATCTTGAGCTTGTGTTCCTTGGAAAGAAGTAGGATCATACTTCTCTTGTTGAGGAACAAACTTCATCTTGGGGTATTGATATTCTTCCCACTCAACTCCATTGGCATTGAACTTTTGTTCAAAACCAACACCTTGATTCTTCCGGTGTCTTCCTTGCTTGCGTACAATTTCCTCAAATTGCTTACTTCCGGCAAGACTCCTGTAAACACTTTTCTCTATAATTCCCTTCAATAAGCTATTTTCTTGCTCAAGTGTAACTTGGCTAAGAGAATCATTAGTGGAATCAAGAGAACTACTAGAAGCAACATCATTGGATTTAGCATGATTATTGTTACTACTAGAAGAAGAATCTTTCTTATTCTTGTTGCTAGATTTAACTTGTGGCATGTAAGTAGACAAGATTAAACGCTTGGCAATGTAAGAAGAACTTTTCTTGCAAAGATCATCATTGATTGCCTTTAAGAACTCATGCTCTTGCTCAAGGTTGAGCTTTTCAAAGCGTAGCTTCTCATGAGTCTTTAAAAGTTCTCGATGATCTTCCAAGGTAGTTTCATGAGCTAACTGAAGAGTGTTTAGTTCTTTAGTTAGACACTCAATCTCCTTCTTATCATTGTCATTCGTTTTTATCTCGATTAGCATGATTAATAGCAAGTTCATCATAGTTTTCATAACTAGAGTTGTCAACAAGTAAATCATCATCACCTAGCAAATCATCTTCATCACTATTGAAATCAACATACTCGGGGTGTGATACCTTTGGGCCTTTAGCCATGAAGCATCTTCCAATTCCTTCATTTGGTGACTCAAATATGTCATAGGAGTTGGTTGACACAAGTACTAGACCGGCAACACCTTCATCTTGAGTATATTTAGAGTCGGAGTGATAACTTCTCTTAGAGTGATTGTCGGAGTCAGAGCCAGATACCCATTCACCAACATGGGCTTGATGTCTTAGTTTTGTGTAACTCCTTGATGATTTGTCCTTCCTTTCTGAATCCTTGCTTCTCCGTGATGTTCTTCATTCATAACGGTCATCTCTACTCCTTCTCTCTCTTGGTGGTGATTCTTCTCTCCTACTTCTTTTGGGAGAATCTTCTCTTCTTTTGTAGGGGGTCGTACACTCATTGGAGTAGTGTCCCGGTCTTCCACAATTGTAGCAATTACGTTCACGACTTGAAGATCTTTTGTCATTATAGGACCTTGACTTGGAACTACTTTCCTTGCTTCTACTCTTGTAGAATTTTTTGAAATTCTTCACCATTAGGCTCAATTCTTCATTGAAGGCTTGTTTCTCACTTGATGATGTGGGAGCATCAGATGAGGCTTTGTAAGCACCACTTGACTTGTTGTGGAGCTCTTCCTTATCCTTAAGTGATATCTCATGAGCAACAATTCTTCCAATGACTTATGTTGGCTTGAGATCTTTGTGATTGGGCATCATTTGGATCAATGTGCACACGGTAGCATATTTTCCATCCAAGGCTCTTAGGATCTTCTTGATGATGAATCTATCGGTCATCTCTTCACTTCCTAAGCTGGCAATCTCATTTGTGATGAGAGAAAGCCTAGAGTACATTTCAGCGACACCTTCACCATCCTTCATTTTGAACTTGTCAAGTTGACTTTGAAGCACATCCAATTTGGATTCCTTGATGGAGTCGGTACCTTCATGCGTATCAATCAAAGTATCCCAAATTTCCTTTGCATTCTCATGACGGCTGATTTTGTTGAATTCTTCGGGGCACAATCTGTTGAAGAGAATATCACAAGCTTGAGCATTGTATTGCAGCATCTTCAACTCTTCCGCAGTAGCTTCATGGTTCGGTTCTCTCACATCAAAGAATTCACCTTGCAAGCCAATACACACAATAGCCCAAATGGCATGTTATGTCCAAGAATATGCATTTTCATCTTATGCTTCCAACTAGCAAAATTTGTACCATCAAAGTAAGGACCTCTATGGTGGTAATTTCCCTCGCTAGATGGCATACTCTCCTAGGTTGTGAAACCAAGGCTATGATCACCAAAAGCTATGTAAATTAAAGCAAATGGAGACCAAAGCTCTGATACCACTTGTAGGATCGAAAGTATGTCTAGAGGGTGATTAGACTACTTGACCAAATAAAAATCAAGCCTTTTACCAATTTTACTTCTTGGCAGATTTTAACAACTTAGCACAAGTCAAGTAATCAACCTACACATGCAATTCTAAGAGTATAGCAGCGGAATGCAAAACAATTGCATATGAAGGTAAAGGGAGGAGTTTGGAGGGAGCAAACGCAATGTAGGCACGGAGATTTTTGGCGTGGTTCCGATAGGTGGTGCTATCATACATCCACGTTCAAGGAGACTTCAACCCACGAAGGGTAATGGTTGCGCGAGTCCACGAAGGGCTCCACCCACGAAGGGTCCACGAAGAAGCAACCTTGTCTATCCCACCATGGCCATCGCCCACGAAGGACTTGCCTCACTAGGGTAGATCTTCACGAAGTAGGCAATCTCCTTGCCCGTACAAACTCCTTGGTTCAACTCTGCAATCTTGACGGAGGCTCCCAAGTGACACCTAACCAATCTAGGAGACACCGCTCTCCAAAAGGTAATAGACGGTGTGTTGATGATGAACTCCTTGCTCTTGTGCTTCAAATCATAGTCTCCCCAACACTCAGCTCTCTCTCATAGGATTGGATTTGGTGGAAAGAGGGTTTGAGTGGAAAGCAACTTGGGGAAGGCTAGAGATCAAGATTTATGTGGTTGGAATGGAATATATTGACTCAACACAAGTGTAGGTGGTTCTCTCTCAGAAAATGTATGTTGGAAGTGTAGGCATGTTCTGATGGCTCTCTCCTTGAATGAAGAGTGGGCAGAGGGGTATATATATCCTCCACACAAAATCTAACTGTTACACACAAATCACGAAACTCATTGGGACCGAATCATGAAACTCGGTTAGACCGATTTAGTTCAAAATGTGGACGTTAGGATTTTCGGTGGGACCGACATGTCAATTCGGTGGGACCGATTCCATTAGGGTTAGGGCATAACGTAATCTCGGTGAGACTGATGACACAAACTCGGTGGGACCAATTTTGGTAATAGGTAAACAGAGAGTTGGTCAGGCAAACTCGGTGGGACCGATTCGCTCATCTCGGTTAGACCAAAACGTTACGAAGGGGAAACAGAGAGTTTGCATTGCAATCTCGGTGGGACCGATCGCTTATCTCGGTTGGACCAAAACGTTATGAAGGGAAACAGAGATGTTGCAATCCCATCTCGGTGAGACCGAGATCCCTATCGGTGAGACCGAAATGACTAGGGTTTGTGGCAGTGGCTATGTCAAGTGAACTCGGTGGCACCCGGTAGGAAATTTTGTTGGGGCCGAGTTTGACTTTTGGTTTGGGACATATGTGGATATGAGAAAGTAGTTGAGGGTTTTGGAGCATATCACTAAGCATTTTGAGCAAGTAACTCATTAAGCAACACCTCACCCCCTTTTAGTAGTATTGGCTTTTCCTATGGACTCAATGTGATCTTTGATCACTAAAAGTAAAATGTAGAGTCTTGAGCTTGAGCCAACATGTGTTCTTAATATTTTGAGGGGTCCACTTTCTAATCCATGCCATGCCAATCATTGAGCTTTCCTAAAATATTCATCTTGAAATAGCATTAGCTCAATGGGCTATATGTTGTTAGGAATTACCAAAACCACCCAGGGATAGTTGCACTTTCAAGGGGATAGTAGTGATAAGGCTAATTTGCCTCAAGGAAAGAATGGGTTGGGGACTCATGTCTCGGTTCCCCCCTCCCCCGGTTTATGGAGGACCGATACCCTCACCTCGTATTAACAACCTTGATCATCCTCCTAAGATTGTGAAGAATGATTTTCCTAATTGGGTTTTTCGTATCAAGTCCCATTTGAATCACAACTCAACACATCTTTGGAGAATCATTGAGCGAGGCTTCTACCCGCATGATCCAAGCAACCTCACCCCAAGAGAAGATATAGACCATCAATTCAACCACTCTGCCTTGTTCATCCTTCAAGTCGCGGTGCCACCCGAAGATCTAGCTCACTTGCACCCATTCACTCATGCAAAAGTTTGTTGGGAACAATTATCTCTTTGTACAAGGGAAGCTCAAGCATTCAACGCTCCAACTTTGAGGTGGTACTTGATGAAGTTGATGAGTTTTTGATGAATGAAGATGAGGATCCTCGTGAGCTCTAGGGGAGGTGACAACTCTTGTAGTCTCACTCCAAGATCATGGGAGCAAGGGTACGGATGATAGTTGGATCAACCGCAAGTTACTCAAGGCCATCATGCCATTCAACAAGGCCATGTCCTCCGTGATCCGTCAATGACCAGACTTCCACACTTTTTCCTCAAGCGATGTGTTGGATGAGTTTATTGCCATGAACATCTTGAACAAGACCGCTGAAAACATTCTAGCTCATGTCAAACGGCCAAAGAAAGCCTCACCCAACATTGCTTTGAAGGCCAAGTCAATTTCGGAAGAATAAGGTGGGCTCCCTCTTCGGTACTTCTTTGACCCACTGGATGTCTTCTGGTCCAAAAAATCCGCAAAAAGTTTCCCTGTGTTTGGATTTCCTGCGATGTAAAAAACATGCAGAAAACAGAAACTGGCACTTGGCGCTATGTCAATAAGTTAGTACCAAAACATGATATAAAATGATTGTAAAACATCCAAGAATGATAATATAACAACATGGAAAAATCAAAAATTATAGATACGTTGGAGACGTATCACGTTGCTGCAGGGCGCGGAGACTAGTTCTCACGACGAGCGGTGATGATATCTTTCATGTCCTTAATACGTTGCTTGGCAACATCCACGGATTCCTCCACCAGCCTTTCGCACTCGATGCGGAGCATGACATTCTCGTCCATAAGTTTCTTGACGATGACGTCCGTCCTCTTCAACAAGGTAGTGCTCCTCGTGCTCCTTCACCCTTCCAAAGATCTTCGCCCTCAGCAAGTCGCGCTCTATGCGGAGCTTCGCCTTGTCCTCCCATAGTCCTCGGATGATGCCGGTAGCATTTTCAAACATGGCATTCATCTCGTCCTGCAGCTTCATCCAGTCGGAGATCTGATCCATCATGTTATCGAGCATAGCACGCATGCGCCTGTGAGAGTCCTCACCTGCCCGTGAGACATTTTTCTAGGCCACCGCGGCGCGGGAGGACCCCTTTGCTGCATCTGCGGCGCGGCGGGACATCTCCGCTGCTTCCGGCACGCGGTCGGACCAATCTGCTGCTTCGACGGCGTGACGGGACCTCTCTGCTGCTTCGGCGGCGCGGCAGGACCTCTGTGCCGCTACGGCGGTGCGACGAGACATGTTGGCTGCTTTCGCGGCAAGGCAGGACATCTCTCATGCTTCCGCTTCCATGCTCGCCTCTCCTCGATGGTAATTTCTCGACTGAGAACTCATGCAGGCCATGGCAAATGCAAGGGAACGACGATGAAAGACTTGTTTGTTTTTGTGGATGAGGAATTGAGGAGAAATGTGCAGTCATCTTGTAGTATATAGTATTTATAACCGAGTACTAATACACTCCTAAGTGGGAAACCGTTTAGGTTTTGATCGGTGTGAACATGTTTGCAATTAAATATAGTATGGTAGTAATTTGGAATGTGATGGAACACAAGCTCAAAATTTATTGATGGTTCTAGTTTCAGAGTGCCGCACGATTCCCGGATGACGTAACGTGGGCACACGTTCTCGGCTACGTACGTGACGTTTGCACCATAGGTTGCACCCCAATAGGCGATGCCAGCACACGACTTGTTTCATCAACCCTGCATGCTCGTTATTACCATCGTGCACGCTTCTTTAATTAGAATGTGTGCCCCTATAGCGCACACACCTTGATCTATCTAACCGTTTCTGTTTGTTGTGGCTAATCGCAAACAGTTTATCTGTATGAAGAGTATGCCATCAATCACATACCCCTTGATCTGGCTGACTGTTTCTGTTGTGTTGCATAATCATAAGCAGTTCATCCGAGTGAACTGCATGCCGTCAATCGCACACACACGTTGATCTGGCTGACCATTTTTGTTGTGTTGCCTAATCACAAACAGTTCATCCGAGTGAATTGTATGTTGTATATCGCACACACCTTCGTCTGTCTGACCATTTCCGCTGTTATACTCATCGCAAACAGTTCCTTCGAGCGAAATGTATGCCATGCATCGCACACATAACTATAATCCGAATCGTGTTTGATGTCTCCACCATCGCAAATGTTTTGTATCTTTTTTGACGGTTATTTTACATCACCGTTTGTGATTAATGCAGCGCACACAGTTTCGTCGAAGGGTCTCTGATTGAAGTGTCGCGTTAGCAGCATCCTGATGTCTGCTACACAACCTTCTTCTGGTAGACATTGTTGGGCCTCCAAGTGTAGAGGTTTGTAGGACAACAGCAAATTTCCCTCAAGTGAATGACCTAAGGTTTATCAATCCGTGGGAGGCATAGGATGAAGATGGTCTCTCTCAAACAACCCTACAACCAAATTACAAAGAGTCTCTTGTGTCCCCAACACACCCAATATAATGGTAAATTGTATAGGTGCACTAGTTCGGTGAAGAGATGGTGATACAAGTGCAATATGGATGGTAGATAAAGGTTTTTGCAATCTGAAAATATAAAAACAGCAAGGTAACTAATGATAAAAGTGAGCACAAACGGTATTGAAATGCGTTGAAACAAGGCCTAGGGTTCATACTTTCACTAGTGCAAGTTCTCTCAACAATAATAACATAATTGGATCATATAACAATCCCTCAACATGCAACAAAGAGTCACTCCAAAGTCACTAATAGCGAGAACAAACGAAGAGATTATTGTAGGGTATGAAACCACCTCAAAGTTATCCTTTTTGATCGACCTATTCAAGAGTCCGTAGTAAAATAACACGAAGTTATTGTTTCCGTTCAATCTATCATAGAGCTCATACTAGAATAACACCTTAAGACACAAATCAACCAAAACCCTAATGTCACCTAGATACTCCAATGTCACCTCAAGTATTCGTGGGTATGATTATATGATATGCATCACACAATCTCAGATTAATCTATTCAACCAACACAAAGAACTTCAAAGAGTGCCCCAAAGTTTCTACCGGAAAGTCAAGACGAAAACGTGTGCCAACCCCTATGCATAAGTTCACGAGGTCACGGAACTCACAATTTGATCACCAAAACATACATCAAGTGGATCACGTGATATCCCATTGTCACCACAGACAAGCACATGCAAGACATACATCAAGTGTTCTCAAATCCTTAAAGACTTAATCCGATAAAATAACTTCAAAGGGAAAACTCAATCCATTACAAGAAAGTAGAGGGGGAGAAACAACATAAGATCCAATTATAATAGCAAAGCTCGTGATACATCAAGATCGTGCCGAATTAAGAACACGAGAGAGAGAGAGAGATCAAACACATAGCTACTGGTACATACCCTCAGCCCCGAGGGTGAACTACTCCCTCCTCGTCATCGAGAGCGCCTGAATGATGAAGATGACCACCGGAGAGGGATCCCCCCCTCTGACAGGGTGCCAGAACGGGTCTAGATTGGTTTTCGGTGGCTACAGAGGCTTGCGGCGGCGGAACTCCCGATCTAGGTTTCTTTCTGGAAGTTTCAGTATATATAAGAGGTTTTGCGTCGAGAACAAGTCAGGAGGGTCTCCGGGCTCTCCATGAGGTAGAGAGGCGCGCCCAGGGGGTGGGCGCGCCCCCACCCTCGTGGGCAGGCCGAGACTCTTCTGGCCCAACTCTTTTACTCCATGTCCTTCTTCTGGTCCAAAAATAAGTTCCGTGAAGTTTCAGGTCAATTGGACTCCGTTTGGTTTTCCTTTTCTGTTAAACTCAAAAACAAGGAAAAAACAGAAACTGGCACTGGGCTCTAGGTTAATAGGTTAGTCCCAAAAATCATATAAAATAGCATATAAATGCATATAAAACATCCAAGGTTGATAATATAATAGCATGGAACAATAAAAAATTATAGATACGTTGGAGACGTATCACATCCCGCAGTAGTGGTTGAGCCTAGCTTATTTAGGTTTTGTGCTTGATAAGTTAAACGCTAGTTTTATTTCGCATTTATTCAAACCTAAACCATAAATTTTTTTCAAACGCCTACTCACCCACCTATAGGTGACATCCAGGTCCTTTCAAGCAGAACCCCGTCGCGATTAAGGAGTCGGTCTCAGTATGAAGGACCCTTGGAGCCCCACCCTTTCCGTAGCTGTGTATCGGTTGTTTGTCACCCTTCGACTACCCCTTTGGGTTCTCTAGTGTTGTAGTGTTGTCCAGTTGCTTAGTGCCCTTCGGCTACGTCGATAGTATCAAAGTTGTCATGGTTTGGTCAAAGTTTTCTCTTCCATTTGCGCCTCCCATAGTTTTCTGTCATGTTCTTTGCACTAGTTTGCTTGTGGTGCGCGAGGATGGTGCCCACAATGTCTAGGCTATGCATTTATTTTTGATGGCGTTCTTGTGTTGCCTTGGCAAAGCAAAGGTGCCCCTCATTGTGGGCTTCCCTGGGGTGTCCTCATTGTGTGTGTGTGTGTGTGTGTGGAGGGAAGGGTGCACAATTGTTTTTTGGTTCTCTGTTTTCTGTAATTCACGTGTGCTTTGGTTCATTTAAACCTATCTCGTAAGAGGTTGTGAATCTTCATAAAAAATATAGACAAAAATATTCATATGTATATCTCCTTGATTATTCAATAAAAAATTATAGTTTTAATTACATTTATAAATACCCCTTATGGGTGACACAATGGCAAGCTTTACTCTACTCTAGGATGCTAGACATGACAACTCATTGGGTTGACAACTAAGATGCACTATTTAGGGGCATACAAAGGGTATGCCAAATTTCACCAATTCAATATGAATTATATAAAAGTGTATCAATGAACATGTATGGCTAGGGGTTGTGCATCATATTGAGTGCATCCTTAGCAAACACAGCTTGACTTGTCTACCTAGCCAGGTATGACATCGTCGTGACATATGGGGCCATCTTTGTTAGCTTGAGAATAATAACATGGAGTAGAACACATCCTTGTGGGCAGCCAGGGACTCTTCTGGCCCAACTCTTTTACTCCATGTCCTTCTTCTGGTCCAAAAATAAGTTCCGTGAAGTTTAAGGTCAATTGGACTCCGTTTGATTTTCCTTTTCTGTAATACTCAAAAACAAGGAAAAAAAACTGGCACTGGGCTCTAGGTTAATAGGTTAGTCCCAAAAATCATATAAAATAGCATATAAATGCATATAAAACATCCAAGATTGATAATATAATAGCATGGAACAATAATAAATTATAGATATGTTGGAGACGTATCAAGCATCCCCAAGCTTAATTCCTGCTCGTCCTCGAGTGAGTAAATGATAAAAACAAAATTTTTGATGTGGAATGCTACCTAACATATTTATCCATGTAATTTTCTTTATTGTGGCATGAATATTCAGATCCATAAGATTCAATACAAAAGTTTAATATTGACATAAAAATAATAATACTTCAAGCATACTAACCAAGCAATTATGTCTTCTCAAAATAACATGGCCAAAGAAAGCTTATCCCTACAAAATCATATAGTTTGGCTATGCTTCATTTTCGTCACACAAAAAAGCTCACATCATGCACAACCCCGATGATAAGCCAAGCAATTGTTTCATACTTTAGTAATCTCAAACTTTTTTCAACTTTCACGCAATACATGAGCGTGAGCCATGGACATAGCACTATGGGTGGAATAGAATATGATGATGGAGGTTGTGTGGAGAAGACAAAAAAGGAGAAAGACTCACATTGACGCGGCTAATCAATGGGCTATGGAGATGCCCATCAATTGATGTCAATGTGAGGAGTAGGGATTGCCATGCAACAGATGCACTCGAGCTATAAATGTATGAAAACTCAACAAAAGAAACTAAGTGGGTGTGCATCCAACTTGCTTGCTCACGAAGACCTAGGGCATTTGAGGAAGCCCATTGTTGAAATATACAAGCCAAGTTCTATAATGAAAATTCCCACTAGTATATGAAAGTGACAAAACAAGAGACTCTCTATCATAAAGATCATGGTGCTACTTTGAAGCACAAGTGTGGAAAAAAGGATAGTAGCATTGCCCCTTTTTTTCTTTTTTCTTTTTTTCTTTTTTGGGCCTTTCTTTTTTTATTTGGCCTTTCTCTTTTTTGGGGACAATGCTCTATTAATAATGATCATCACACTTCTATTTTATTTACAACTCGATACAGAACAAAATATGACTCTATATGAATGCCTCCGACGGTGTATCGGGAAGGGCAATGAATCAAGAGTGACATGTATGATAAATTATGCATGGTGGCTTTGCCACAAGTATGATGTCAACTACATGATCATGCAAGGCAATATGACAATGATGATGTGTGTCATGATGAACGGAACGGTGGAAAGTTGCATGGCAATATATCTCGGAATGGATATGGAAATGCCATAATAGGTTGGTATGGTGGCTGTTTTGAGGAAGATATAAGGAGGTTTATGTGTGACAGAGCGTATCATATCACGGGGTTTGGATGCACCGGCGAAGTTTGCACCAACTCTCGAGGTGAGAAAGGGCAATGCACGGTACCGAAGAGGCTAGCAATGATGGAAGGGTGAGAGTGCGTATAATCCATGGACTCAACAATAGTCATAAAGAACTCACATACTTATTGCAAAAATCTACAAGTCATCAAAAACCAAGCACTACGCGCATGCTCCTAGGGGGGTAGATTGGTAGGAAAAGACCATCGCTCGTCCCCGACCGCCACTCATAAGGAAGGCAATCAAAGAAACACCTCATGCTTCAAATTTGTCACACAACGGTTACCATACGTGCATGCTACAGGACTTGCAAACCTCAACACATGTATTTCTCAAATTCACAATAACTCAACTAGCACGACTCTAATATACCATCTTCATATCTCAAAACAATTATCAAGTATCAAACTTCTCATAGTATTCAATGCACTTTATATGAAAGTTTTTATTATACCCATCATGGATGCCTATCATATTAGGACTAATTTCATAACCAAAGCAAATTACCATGTTGTTCTAAAAGACTCTCAAAATAATATAAGTAAAGCATGAGAGATCAATAATTTCAATAAAATAAAACCACCACCGTGCTCTAAAAAGATAAAAGTGAAGCACTAGAGCAAATGACAAACTACTCCAAAAGATATAAGTGAAGATCAATGAGTAGTCGAATAATTATGCAACTATGTGAAGACTCTATAACATTTAAGAATTTCATATCTTGGTATTTTATTCAAACAGCAAGCAAAACAAAATAAAATAAAATGACGCTCCAAGCAAAACACATATCATGTGGTGAATAAAAATATAGCTCCAAGTAAAGTTACCAATGAACAAAGACGAAAGAGGGGATGCCATCCGGGGCATCCCCAAGCTTAGGCTCTTTTTTGTCCTTGAATATTACCTTAGGGTGCCTTGGGCATCCCCAAGCTTAGGCTCTTGCCACCCCTTATTCCGTAGTCCATCGAATCTTTACCCAAAACTTGAAAACTTCACAACACAAAACTTAACAGAAAACTCGTAAGCTCCTTTAGTATAAGAAAGCAAATCACCACTTAGGTACTGTTGTGAACTCATTCTAAATTCATATTGGTGTAATATCTACTGTATTCCAACTTCTCTATGGTTCATACCCTCCGATACTACTCATAGATTCATCAAAATAAGCAAACAACACAATGAAAATAGAATAGTCTGTAGTAATCTGTAGGTTTTGAATACTTCTGTAACCCCCAAAATTCTGAAATAAATTTGTGGACCTGGGGAATTTGTCTATTGATCATCTGCAAAAATAATCAACCTAATCGCACTCTCCAGTAAAAAAATGGCAGCTAATCTCGTGAGCGCAAAAGTTTCTGTTTTTACAGCAAGATTGCAAAGACTTCACCCAAGTCTTCCCAGAGGTTCTACTTGGCACAAACACTAACTAAAAATAAAACCACATCTAAACATAGGCTAGATGAATTATTTATTACTAAACAGGAGCAAAAATCAAAGAACAAAAATAAAATTGGGTTGCCTCCCAACAAGCGCTATCGTTTAATGCCCCTAGCTAGGCATGATGATTTCAATGATGCTCACATAAAAGATAATAATTGAAACATAAATAGAGCATCATGAAGAATATGACTAGCACATTTAAGTCTAACCCACTTCCTATGCATAGGAATTTTGTGAGCAAACAACTTATGGGAACAATAATCAACTAGCATAGAAAGGCAAAACAAGCATAACTTTAAAACTTTAAGCACATAGAGAGGAAACTTGATATTATTGCAATTCCTATAAGAATATATTCCTCCCTCATAATAAATTTCAGTATCATCATGAATGAATTCAACAATATAACCATCACATAAAGCATCCTTTTCATGATCTACTTGTATGCAAAGTTGACACTCTTTCAAAATAGTGGGATTAACATTAACTAAAGTCATGACCTCTCCAAACCCACTTCCATAATTATCACAATAAGATTCAACACCCTCCAAAATAGTGGGATCATTACTTCCTAAAGTTGACACTCTTCCAAACCCACTATCATCAATATAAACATCATAAATAGGAGGCATGCTATCATCAAAATAAATTTGCTCATCAAAACTTGGGGGACAAAAAAATATCATCTTCATCAAACATAGCATCCCCAAGCTTGTGGATTTGCATATCATTAGCATCATAGATATCCAAGGAATTCATACTAACAACATTGCAATCATGCTCATCATACAAAGATTTAGTGCCAAACATTCTAATGCATTCTTCTTCTAACACTTTGGCACAATTATCGGAATCCTTATTTTCACGAAAGACATTAAAAAGATGAAGCATATGAGGCAACCTTAATTCCATGTTTTTGTAGTTTTCTTTTATAGACTAAACTAGTGATAAAACAAGAAACTAGAAGATTTGATTGCAAGATCTAAAGATATACCTTCAAGCGCTAACCTCCCCGGCAACGGCGCCAGAAAACTTGGGGGACAACCTTCTTCTTGTAGACGTTGTTGGGCCTCCAAGTGCAGAGGTTTGTAGGACAACAACAAATTTCCCTCGAGTGGATGACCTAAGATTTATCAATCTGTGGGAGGCATAGGATGAAGATGGTCTCTCTCAAACAACCCTATAACCAAATAAAAAAGAGTCTCTTGTGTCCCCAACACACCCAATACAATGGTAAATTGTATAGGTGCACTAGTTCAGCGAAGAGATGGTGATACAAGTGCAATATGGATGGTAGATAAAGGTTTTTGCAATCTGAAAATATAAAAACAGCAAGGTAACTAATGATAAAAGTGAGCACAAACGGTATTGCAATGCGTTGAAACAAGGCCTAGGGTTCATACTTTCACTAGTGCAAGTTCTCTCAACAATAATAACATAATTGGATCATATAACAATCCCTGAACATGCAAGTCACTACAAAGTCACTAATAGCGGAGAACAAATGAAGAGATTATTGTCGGGTACGAAACCACCTCAAAGTTATCCTTTCTGATCGATCTATTCAAGAGTCCGTAGTAAAATAACACGAAGTTATTGTTTCTGTTCAATCTATCCTAGAGTTCATACTAGAATAACACCTTAAGACACAAATCAACCAAAACCCTAATGTCACCTAGATACTCCAATGTCACCTCAAGTAACCGTGGGTATGATTATACGATATGCATCACACCATCTCAGATTCATCTATTCAACCAACACAAAGAACTTGAAAGAGTGCCCCAAAGTTTCTACCGGAGAGTCAAGACGAAAATGTGTGCCAACCCTTATGCATAAGTTCACGAGGTCACGGAACTCGCAATTTGATCACCAAAACATACATCAAGTGGATCACGTGATATCCCGTTGTCACCACAGATAAGCACATGCAAGACATACATCAAGTGTTCTCAAATCCTTAAAGACTCAATCCGATAAGATAACTTCAAAGGGAAAACTCAATCCATTACAAGAAAGTAGAGGGGGAGAAACATCATAAGATCCAATTATAATAGCAAAGCTCACGATACATCAAGATCGTGCCGAATTAAGAACACGAGAGAGAGAGAAATCAAACACATAGCTACTGGTACATACCCTCAGCCCCGACGGTGAACTGCTCCCTCCTCGTCATGGAGAGCGCCGGGATGATGAAGATGACCATCGGAGAGGGATCACCCCCCTCCGACAGGGTGCCGGAACGGGTCTAGATTGGTTTTCGGTGGCTACAGAGGCTTGCGGCGGCGAAACTTCCGATCTAGGTTTCTTTCTGGAAGTTTTAGTATATATAAGACGTTTTGGCGTCGAGAACAAGTCAGGGGGGGCTCCGAGCTGTCCACGAGGTATGGAGGCGCGCCCAGGGGGGTGGGCGCGCCCCCACCCTCGTGGGCAGCCCAGGACTCTTCTGGCCCAACTCTTTTACTCCATATCCTTCTTCTGGTCCAAAAATAAGTTTCGTGAAGTTTCAGGTCAATTGGACTCCGTTTGGTTTTCCTTTTCTGTAAAACTCAAAAACAAGGGAAAAAAACAGAAACCGAAACTGGCACTGGGCTCTAGGTTAATAGGTTAGTCCCAAAAATCATATAAAATAGCATATAAATGCATATAAAACATCCAAGGTTGATAATATAATAGCATGGAACAATAAAAAATTATAGATACGTTGGAGACGTATCACATCCTGCAGTAGTGGTTGAGCCTAGCTTATTTAGGTTTTGTGCTTGATAAGTTAAATGCTAATTTTATTTCGCATTTATTCAAGCCTAAACCATAAATGTTTTTAAAACGCCTACTCACCCCACCTCTAGGTGACGTCTAGGTCCTTTCAACCGGAACCCCATCATGATTAAGGAGTCGGTCTCAGTATGAAGGACCATTGGAGCCCCACCCCTTCCTTAGTTGTGTATCGGTTGTTTGTCACCCTTCGACTACCCCTTTGGGCTCTCTAGTGTTGTAGTGTTGTCCAATTGCTCGGTGCCCTTCGGCTACGTCGATAGTATCAAAGTTGTCATGGTTTGGTCAAAGTTTTCTCTTCCATTTGCGCATCCCATAGTTTTTTGTCACGGTCTTTGCACTAGTTTGCTTGTGGTGCGCGAGGATGGTGCCCACAATGTCTAGGCTATGCATTGATTTTTGATGGCGTTCTTGTGTTGCCTTGGCGAAGCAAAGGTGCCCCTCATTGTGGGCTTCCCTGGGGTGTCCTCATTGTGTGTGTGTGTGTGGAGGGAAGGGTGCATAATTGTTTTTTTGGTTCTCTGTTTTCTGTAATTCACGTGTGCTTTGGTTCATTTAAACCTATCTCATAAGAGGTTGTGAATCTTCATAAAAAATATAGACGAAAATATTCATATGTATATCTCCTTGACTATTCAATAAAAAATTATTGTTTTAATTACATTTATAAATACCCCTTATGGGTGACACAATGGCAAGCTTTACTCTACTCTAGGATGCTAGACATGACAACTCATTGGGTTGACAACTAACATGCACTATTTAGGGGCATACAAAGGGTATGCCAAATTTCACCAATTCAATATGAATTATATAAAAATGTATCAATGAACATGTATGGCTAGGGGTTGTGCATCATATTGAATGCGTCCTTAGTAAACACAGCTTGACTTGTCTACCTAGCCAGGTATGACATCGTTGTGACATATGGGGCCATCTTTGTCAGTTTGTGAATAATAACATGGAGTAGAACACAACATCTCAGTTGAGGTGAAATTTACTCATAGAAGTTTTTTGTAAAGAGAATTTGTCCAAAAGTTCGTCGGTTCAAAGAGAACACTTGCTCTGCCTTTTTCGATCGAAATATAGATGTGGTAATATTAGATTCCATCTCTCATCGATGAACTTTACAAAAGACCCTTGAACAATTATAGCATGGGTCGTCTGTCGCCACCGCGACGAAGCCGGCAATCCCGCCTCGCCCCATCCATCTTCTTCGACGCCGCGAACCGTCCCTGCACGGCAATCCTATGCCATCACATCCTCAACATCGTCTCTATCCAGGAAATCTGATGGTCGGAGGTCTCTCCTCCCAAGGAAAGGCAACTAGTGTTTATGCCTCCCGCCGGCGGGGCCGCCGATCTACCACGTCTCCTATGGCCTTAGAGTCATGGGTGCGCGGTGAATCCTGATCCTTGTTGGGGGGAGGCTCCATTTTTAGATGCTTCTTCAAGTTTTGTTAGGGTTTCTATCTTGTTCAGGAAGAGATGGCGGTGACTCGAAGATGAAATAAGGTTCTCCCTGCCTAGCCCCCATCCCGGTGGTGCGTCTAGCATCGTCAGAGGGTGTGTGGAGGTGTGTCTGCGGCGGATCTCGCGGGATTCAGTCGATGGTTGTCTTTGGTGGATCGTCTCGGACCCGGTCTTCGTTTGTCTTTGTTCGTGTGTCTTCAGGTCAGATCATTTCGATCTACGCTTCTCTTCATCGACGACGGTTGATATTCTGGTGTGTTGGTCTTATGTGGCCTGAGCACGACGATTTTTCGACTGTTTACTATAATAAGTTGTGACCTGGCTCTGGTGAGGGAGGGGCGATGAAAGTGGCACGCTTTCGGCTCAATTCAGTGCTTGTAGTTGTTGCTAGTCGGTGTACGGATCTGAATGCAATTTTTATTATTTGTGATGTTCGTTGTGGTGTCATGATTGAAGACAAATAGATTAAAAGTTTTCCGTAAAAAAAATCTAATGGCCGGAGAGTATATTGTGATTTTATGAAATTTATCCATTCCATTGTTGCGCCAGTAGACCCGTTAATACCGTTATAGAACGATGATAACCAGGTCTGGAATCCAGTCGTTGGCAAAGGACTCGACAAAAGTCTAGCAATCACGCTCACTGCCGGTGGGCTTCAGCTCGGTCCCACACCTCAGCGACCTACAAACATAGGGCTTTACAAAAAGACCGCACCACCTCGCAAATCATCTCTCTCAGGACAGGAGCATCCAAACGTTGGGAGCAAAGGCGTTCTCCGCCGGCCGCCCGAGCCGGCACGCCCGGCCCCACAGGTCAGTCAGCAGCACCGCCATTCTTACAGAAAAGCCCCCCTCCGATCTCCCGTACACAAACGAACCCCTCACGGCTGGACCCCACTCTCCAGCGAGCAGAAGCCCAGCTGTCCAGGGGCAGAGCGGTAACTCCGCCGGGGCGGACGTGCCAACTGTGAGCCCGCGTATTTTATTGCGGGAAAAAACCAGGGGGGGATTTATTTCCATCCGAGCCCCTGAGAAAATGCGTCCCCATTAAAACCTCTCTCCTTCCTTCCTGTCTCTCTCTCTCCCTAAAATCTCTCTCCTTCACCTCACTCTCTCTCCACCCCAACCCCCGCTGCCGAATCCCCAAACCCCCGCCGTCGCAATCACCCGCCCGTGGGGGCAGCCGCGCGCGGATTTCTGTGGACTCCGGCGTCCCCGGCCCGGATTGATCCCGCCGCCCCTGCTCCCCTCCTCCCGATTCTCGCCATCCAATCCTTCCTTTGCTCCCTTCCTTTCCCGGCCGCCTCCCTGGTTTCTTGCCGAAATTGCCTGCCACCTGTTTGGACTCCGGACGCGCGCATAACTTGCCTCGCCATTGCGGCTGCTCTGCTCAGCCCGGCTGCTTCCTTGGATCTGCTAGCTCGCCTGCCGCCGGCCTCCGGGCCGCGCATGCCCGTCCTCCCCCGCTCCGAATCTCGTCCTCGTTTCGGAGGCCCTCGTCGTATGCGGATGAGGAGGGGATCCTGACCTGACTCTTGCTCGGCTCCGGCGGTCCCCTTCTTGGATCCTCGCTCGCGGCGGAGGCGTGCCGGGATGGGTTTCTTGATCTGCGCCTGCCTCCTCCAGCTGCTCTTCTTGGGCTCTTCTCCGGCGGCGGCGCAGTCGCCGTCTCCGGCGAGGGCCCTGGACGCAATGCTGCAGGGCTACGCGTACCGGGCCTTCGTCCGGCCGCACACCGGCATTGTCTACAACGGCACCGTGCCCGCGGACCTCGCCGGCGTCGCGGTGTCCGGGCTCCGCCTGCGCAGCGGCAGCCTGCGGAGGAAAGGCTTCTCCGACTATTTCGAGTTCAGCATCCCCCCTGGCGTCATCGTGCAGCCGTACGTGGAGAGGGTGGTGCTCGTGTACCACAATTTGGGCGAGCTGTCGGAGAAGTACTACCCGCTCCCCGGCTACACCTACCTCTCGCCCATTCTCGGCCTGCTGGTCTACGACGCTGCCAACTTGTCAGCAGCGGGGTTGTCCGAGCTGAGCATCGTCGCGTCAGGGAGCCCCATTTCTGTGAGTTTCAGCAATGTGAGGGCGGTGCCCCCAGGCAGTCCAGCGCCGCAGTGTGTCTGGTTTGATCTGGATGGCGTGCCACAGTTCCGGGGCTTGGAGGCAAACAACGTGTGTGCAACGTATCGCCGAGGGCACTTCTCCATAGTGGTGAACTCCAGTGAGGTTGCTCCTGCTCCAGGGCCTTCAGGCGCAATTGCCCCACCGATACCGACTAATGGTGGTCGTGATAAGGGTAGTTCGGACGCATGGAAGATTGCTGTCGGCGTTGTTGGGGGCGTCATTGCATTGGGTCTGTTGGCTTTGCTTCTGGTATGTTTCGTCAGATATAAAAGGGAAAAGAAGATGGAGGTGATGGAACGAAATGCGGAGGTCGGGGAGACTTTGCGCATGGCGCAGGTTGGGCGGTCGCAAGCGCCTGTAGCGTTGGGAACGCGAACAAAACCTGTGATTGAGAGCGAGTATGTTGTGTAGTTGATCTTTGGTGTTCTGCAGAATTCAGGCAACAGCAGCAATGCTCTATGATGATGCCCTGAGATGTGGAATTGTCCACCGGTCAGTTGAGGCAGAACGCATTCCATGTCAGTGAGGGTGCTGTGAATTGCTAGGTTTAGGGTTCAGCCGCTGCTCCTTGCGGGTAGCAAATTCTTTTGGCGGTTCTTATTAGGACTTGAATTGTTCTGCAATGGTTGCTGTTGATGTTCATAGTCGCCATGTTCCTTGTTGGGTTCATCTGCAAGCAAGCAATGGAGAAGAGATATTTGTCATGCCAGATTTGGAATCCTTCGATTATTTTTTCATTGTTGTATTCAGAAGGAAAATGGGCCTGGCAATAAGGCTGAGGTAATATTCATTGCACATGCCATTGTGCTGTTCCAGTGAAATTCATACAGGTTCCAACTCAATTCCATTTTGGTGCCTTTTAGCTTCTCCTGTTTGGACAAATGTTTAATACAATGTAAATGTTTACTCATTTAGTTTGGTTTGGTAACTAATCTGCTTATTTAGATTTCATTGTTGCTTGTTTTAAACATGCAGTCTGTATGCAGTGAGAACCTTCCTTTTTTCTTCTCAGAAAGGTTCTCATTTCTGTCTGTACCTTCTTGATGATCCAACCTTGTGATTTAAGAATTAACATGCAGTCTGTGTGCAATGAGAACTTTCCTCTGTCTTCTGAGAAATTTTCGCATTTCTAGTTGTACCTGATTGATGATCGAACCTTGTGATTTAACATTCAGTCTGTCTGCAATGAAAATTTTCCTTTGTCTTCTTAGAGATGTACGCATTTCTAGCTGTACTTTCTTGATGATCGAACCTTATGATTTTTTTTCCAAAGTAATACTAAACTCTTGAACTTACAAGGGTGTCATTGTTATTGTTTGTCATTAACAATTTTAGTTTCTTTCATGCTGAGTTGGGTAAGAATGGCTTGAATGCAGCTTTATAAAATAGCAAAAGAATGTTTAATTGGTGTAAGTGTGATCAAACATCAAAATGAAGATAGAGCAGATGATTTGATAATTCTCTGCTAACAAAAATGAGAGAATTATATTTGTTGGTATAATTTTGGGTCAGTCTGCTGTTTCAAAGTTAGTTAGCACTTTAGGGTATTATTTTTCCAGCATAGTGTTGTTCGCGAGGCATTGGATGATGGACGGCGAAAGCAAGGTGCATTTACATTAGAATAATTTAGTTTCAAGTTCGTTGCATAAGTCCTGTCTTTAGTATTGCTCATCACCTTTACTTAGGCTGGCCATGGGTCTGTCCTCTGTTTCTCGCACTTTAACAATCGACAAGGTAATTTAACAAAGGCACTTGACCGAAAGTCGAAACTCAGGTGGAGATACTTGTCACAAAATCCCCTTGGGTGGAGGTCATGAGCAATCTATAATTCGACAGCCTGCCTCTGGTCCAACCTTTTGGAGCATGCTGTGCTCCTTTAGGCAG
This sequence comes from Triticum aestivum, assembly GCF_018294505.1. NCBI lineage: Eukaryota > Viridiplantae > Streptophyta > Magnoliopsida > Poales > Poaceae > Triticum > Triticum aestivum. The sequence continues at coordinate 472,885,441 of NC_057803.1, forward strand.
CATTGTTCTTTGCTGTCAGTCATGGGTGCACGTTCATCCGATCATTTCCATGCTGGATATGGTATAAGCTGATCATTTCCATGTTGCAGTATCAAATAAGCACTAGGAGGCTTAGAATAGCCGTCACTTTGCTGATCATGTTTTAGTGGTCAAATGTTTCTGTCACATGAAAATTTCAAACTAGATACCCACATTCTGTACTATTTTTTTAAGAATACGGTGCTGAAGTTGAGCGTTGAAAATTTTCCAGACGAGATATAAACATATCCTTTCTGTAGTGGTGAGTGGTGCTGAAGTGTTCTGCAGAAGCAACCCTGAGTAGTATAATGATGGTGCTAAGCTGGTAGCACTTGCCTGCACTTAGAGGCAAATGTAATCAATTTTGTACTATACAGGGTTAGTCCTGCACGCATGTGAGCGGCACCCTGATCCTTGCAGATCCTGCCAACTTATGCCAGCCAGCTGAAACGAATGGAATAGAGGCAAGAAACAAGCACAAGCCAGGCCACTCGCTCGCTCACGCAGATGATGGCAGAATGTTCTGGGGCTTTGTTGCCCTTGTTGCGAGGCCATGCCTTTCTCTTTGGCTGTGGCTGTACAACCCAGAACCCAAAGCGACAGCATCCATGTCTCGGAGAGGGCCGGGGCCAAGGCCAGCTAAGAACCCGGAAATTTGGCCCGATTTTCCCAGGAAATTGCCTTGCTGTTTCCTTACCAATGTGTGAGATTTTGGCCCGGAAACTCGAATCATTCCATGTGAGGTTCGTAAGTTTCAAATGGGGTCTCCAACAAGGATGTACGTACTGAAGAATGGGGCCGGGAGGTTGGCCCCTGGTGTGGTGTGGTCGGCAGCTTTGGAAGCTGGTGGCGCAAACACTGGCATTGTGCACGGGAATCTTCGCTGTCACCTGCACCAGCCCACTGCATAGGACAGCTCATACATTTGTTTCATCGCCAGCCACAGGCAGTGTGTTTGTTTGTTCGGTTTTGTTTTGTTGGTTTGTTTACTGTAGTATGTACTGACCCTCCCTTTGCTGTACTACTTTACTACTACTACTACGACCACTTACTGGAGTGGAGGGTTATTAAGCTAACTCACTCTTCTTGGATTTTCCATTGTTAGACTCGGTGTTAAGAGGAAAAATCACATTAGTAGTGCCGCCATTGCCTGTAGTAGGAGTAGCATCAGGACAGCAGATGAGACAGCTGATTATCACGCGATGGTACTTGTATCAAGGGAACTTTTTGGAATGTTTGTTTCTGTTTGGTTGGTTGTTGGTGGGCAGATGTTGTGCTTGTGGTTAACTCTGGGTTAATGATGTGGTAGCACTGGTACTAGTACTTCATCCAGCAATTAGCTAGCCAGGTGAGCTGTCTGGGTTTGAAATTAGGGACTAGTATGCTATACTGTGTGCAGGTGAGTGTGGTCCATCCGTCCATGTCCATCATCACTGCATTGACTAGCGGCGAGGACTGGGAGGATCTGAAGTGGTTGTTTTAAATTAATGAAGTGAAGCCCTAGACTGTATTTTGAAGCTCATCCTCCTCAGGTTGTGCTCACCCAAGTTCAAAAGACAAGCCCCTTTGGGAACCACATGGTCCGATCACCTAAACAACTTTAATCACTACTACTAGTAAGTACGTACGTACAATGGACCTAATAAAATTATGATATCATCATGTGTGTGACGTAAAATACTGCTAAACAACTGTGAATAGAGAGAGCACTCGGCTTGTGGGTGTCAGGCTAATGACTAGTATAGGTTTCTTGATCACTCGGCAATCTATGTATGGATCATATAGCGGAAAATGGGACGGCCACAAGACGTGGCGTTGCCGGCAGGGAAACACTGTCGTCCAACGGGGCGGGCCAGCCATTTGCTGCGAGGAGGGCGGTGGAGAATGAAAATCATTTTCTTTGCACTTTCGGCTGCCTTGTAGTATAATTTTTAAGCCGTGCTCGGTTGGAACAAGGACAACGAAATTTCGCTGTCACGATTGGCAGACCACTTTTGGCAAAAAGTGCCAGTTTCCTCCTATGTGTGCTGCTGTTTAATACTCCCTACGTATCAAAATATAAGACATTTTTAATACTATGATAATGTCAAAAAACATCTTATATGTGATACAAAGGGAGTATATATCATCACGCGCGATGTTTGATAAAAAAGAAAAGCAAAGACAAGCACCCCCTCCGTCTGAAAAAGTTTGTCTTTCAAATGGATGTATTTAGCACCAAATTAGAGGGACAAGTTTGGTTTTCGGGCGGAGGGAGTATCTCGTTCTATAACAAGTTTTTATTCTCCCATTTAGATGACGGAAACAATGAAAAGCAGCATTTGTCAAGACGCGATGTTTCTTAGCTCGAGCTCAAACGAGCTTGGGTGACCAGTAAATTCTAAAAAAGCTGTTCTTTTTCTTGGCAAACATTGACAAATATTCTGAGTGAGTTCAAAGTTTCATCATAAAATAACATTCATGGACACGGAAGTCGTGAACCGAAAAACCAAATCGATGCTCCAAAAATGCTAGTATTTTCGAAAGCATTTTGGAGTGCTATTTATCTTCCCACAACTTCCACGAATGCCATCCCATAATGAAACTTTGCAAGCACTCGAAACAATTATCAAAGTTTGCCACATAAAAAAAGTTTCTATGTTTTTTTCTTCTTCAAATTTTACTGTTCATCATGAGTTCACGCATGCGAAAGAGGACTTTCGCATTTTGTCATTACTATAGGCAACAACATCTTGTCTTACCCCGGAAAAAAAAAACATCTTGTCTTGGTCTTCCTATGGGCTGTGTGTTGGACCGACCTAGATGGCCGCGTGCAATTGCTCACGAGTGAGAGACTAGAGCCTTGGAAGATAGGACAAACCCCTGGAAAAAATGAAGAAAGGACAATGTTGCGCAGTGGGATAGACCTCTTATCGAAGGTGTGAGCATGAAGTCCGTCCAGACTTGTATCTTATATATATCTTAGAGAGTCATCTTCGCTAACTTATTTATCTCAATATGTAAACATACCACCTCACCATAAAATTATGAATGAGACAAGGCCCACCTGAACAAAGTGATGGCGCTAGAAGTCAGAAATTGTGATGTTAAAGTTAGAAAATTTAGCTTACATGTAGACAAACTATAACTTAAAATAGTAAAACACAGGCGGCTAATCTCAATTCTATGATGTCGTTTGACATCATAGTCACCATGTAGCACCCCCACTGCCTAAATTATGTAGTCATGCATGGTAAAAACACACCACATTCAATTATTGTTCTAATATTTAATAAATATTTTACAATTATACATAATCAAATATAATAAGTCATATGTATGTTTAAATTTCGATTCTCATGTTATCAACCTAAGTTGTCATCAACCAATTCTCGTAGCAACGTTTGCCTCTAGTTACTCATTACTAAACAGTATAATAGGGCGAGCTGGGAGCCTCCACAAAGCTTTGGCGTTGCTAGCCATACGATCGTCTGCCTGGACATCTCTTGGGCTGCTGCTCCAAGGAACTATCTACTTCACGTGTGATTGATTGGGCCAGGATTGTTTCTTGGGCCGGTGGACTGGCTTAAGCGGACAAAGTGTATATGAAACACAAACGTAAGTAGCTGTTTTCCAAATTTTGCTAAAACAAAGTTGTTTCTCAAATAAAAAATTAGGTAGCTGCGTGTGAGCGGGGCATTATCTTCTGCCTTTTATCTCAACCTGTCTCGCATGCAGATGGCCACGGACTGTATGGAGGTGTTGAAGAATATCAAGGAAGAAAACCAAGTTAGCTATGTTGCCATAGTTAGTGAGTTTATTTCAAGGCAAAAAGAATTTGTTACTGCTTCTTTATAACATGAGAGAAGAACTAGCAATGTTGAGGCTTACAATCTTGTGAAAGTCGCGTCTTCTTTGTGGGCGGGCCATCATGTCTGGCTAACGTCTCCACCATCTATTATCTGTATTCCCCAAAACATTTTGCAATAGGCGGTGGTTCTAAAAAAAATTATTGCTCGTGTTGGCGTCGCAGCGCCACACAACATTGACGCCCCCTGCCTTCGTCCCTCACGTGCGTGTGGCAACGATGACAAGGTCTACCAATATGGGAATCAAGCAGTGCAAATTCTTTTTTTAGGGGAAGTGACACTATTTTTTTAAACAACGATAAAAGATTTGTCTCATCGATTAATTAAGCAGAAAAGGTTGCCTGGTTAATTTATCTTACCAATCGTGCTACTGACTATCATGTATGTTCTCTAAATCTATGTTACTTATTCATGTTTTTGTTTCCTAGATATCTTTCATAGACACTATTCATTTAAAAATTAGAGCAATCAGTTGCCTATTCTATTTCCCGAGACAATTGCAATGTTAGTTCATGCAAGTTTAATTTCTATATTTTATATTTAAAAAAATTATATGACATTTTGTCATTCTATCATAAAATTGGCGGGCGCGCGTTGTTGCGCGCCATCATGGTCTAGTGTTTACAATAACCCAAACACTATTAGACACTATGGCCAGTTATGCTTAGGGTGGCGATAGATACGTTATTGTATGCTCATTGTTTTGAATATACATAATGGATAGGAATCCCACACCCCCATGAGCAATTTTATCATTGTATTTTCTTGTTTCTCCTCAGTTCTGATGATTTTTGCATCGGATTTTCCATCCATTTTCTCTTGCTCTTTTTTTTTCATTTTCAAATTTGTGATTTTTAAACAATTTAATTTCCACCCAATGGGATACCATCAGAACGTACGATTATGCAATAATGGGCCTAACCCCGTATAGTGTGGGGGTGTACATTTTGTCTCCTATTCTACGCCTTCTGTCCTCCGAAAGGTTTTTTAAGACAATCATGCAAAGCTTTTATTAAACCGTTACAATGTTTATAGGGACGGAAGGAAGTACACCAGAGTGTCCTAACCAAACATGACGGCCCACCTCTAGTTTTGAAAGCATGCTCCGGAACTTCTATACAGCGGTTAGGCGCCGATTGGTGCTACAGTACTCACGGGCATTCTCGCAGGGGGCGGCCCAGGTTAACACTCCATCGCCGGGCTCGCTGTACGCTCGCCGGTGCTCTAGCCCTAGGCTCGCCTATTTTCTTTCCAATCTATACCTTTATATCTAAATTTATACCTCTATATCTATATCTATACTTACTACTAATAAAGCAAGGTGCGATTTTTTCATCCGTTCACCATCAAAATTTATTTTTCTAGCCGAGATGGTACTAAATTTCTGTGCGTCCGTCCGTTTTTTAGCAATACAGAATTCCGTACTCGGCCTGCACATGATGTGGCCCAGCTAAGCCAGCCCATTTACTTGCCTGCCCATGTAGCTGCGAAAATCCTATTTATCGCACAGCGCGGTAGATAGTCAGTGTTCGCACAGGGCGCCCAAGACTGGGCCGGCCCCTTTTGTTTTTCCGTCAAATTTATTTTTTATTTTTATTTTATTTCGTAATTAAATATTTCTAAAAATGTTGAGAATTTGAATTTTTATTAAATTTTCGAAAAATGTTTGAATTACAATATTGTCTTCCACTTTTCAAAATTGTTTGAAACATTAATTTACATTCTTGTTCCGATTTTTTTTCAAATTGGGAAATATTCCAAAATTGTTTATGATTTAAAAGTATGTATTTTAAAAAATATTCAAAATTTGAAATATATTCTTCTTGTAGTATAATGTTCAGAGATTCAAAATGTTTTCAAAAGCCAGTCACAAATTTTAAAAAAATGTTTGGGTTTTGATAAAAGGTTCATGTCTTCAAAACATGATATTGTTTCAAATTTTGTTCATGTTTTTTTTTCCAAAATGGACGGAACATTAAAAACATTGTTCGTAATTTCAAAAAATGTTCACATTTCCAAGAATATTCGGCAGTTCCTATTTTTAAAAAGTTCAAATATATTTAAAATCCGGCGTTGCACTATGTTCTTAAATATTCGCACTGTCCATTGGTTAGCAGTAGGCGTTTATTGTCGTGGCTAGCGGCTCGTGGTCGGGTCTTTAAGGTCATGTGTTTGATCATTCAGGATGTCATTTTTTTTGGATTATTACTCGTGCCTTGCAAACACAGGTTATTTTGGTGCCTGCCAGTGGGCTGGCCCAGACGCAAACTGTTGTGCATCCCACACGCTATTTGACGCAACTAGCGTCATATAGTAGCTCTCACGCAGCCGGCCTAAGAAAAGAAAATATATACATATAGATTTTGTTTCGTCCATTCCATACGTAGCTCCCCAATATTTTTCTGTCGGACAGGTGAGCATAAAAAAAAAGGGAGCTAGGGATTGAACTATGGAGCTTCCCTATTGTGCCGACGGATAAAACCAACTCCACTAGCTCAGTTATGATAGGAACAGTCCCACTTTAGAATTTTATACTAAATCACAGTTTTTATATGTCCCTAAGTTGTCTGGAAATAAGAAGGTTGTGTGAGAATAAGGAAGTTGTCTCGACAATTATGAGCAGAACGAGGGACTCCACAAATTATTGTGGGATGTAACTTGCACGTGTTAATAAAAGACAATATGCTAGTTGGCTATAATGGAAAAAATTGTAGGCACGTGCTAATAAAAGAGAATATGCTGGTTTTGCTCTAATTAATAAAATTTATGGACACGTGAGGGTAAAAATAGTTGAAGAGAATAAACCCTGATAATGAAGAGACATTCATGCCTGGTTATCTGCTGATTATGCTAATGAAACATAATTTATGCTCTGCGATTAGTAATCGGTTATGTCGTCGTAGGAGAAAGTGATCAAAGCAACAGTGCCTCGAAGGGCACCGCGCAACAACCAAAAGAGGACGCAACCACAACTCCGAGACGGAGGTGGACCCGAAGGGAAAAAAAGGTACCAGTTGGGTGGTCGCCTCCACGCCGACCAACCTTACCACTATTAAGATCTCGAGGGCCAAACATGACTCGTGAGAAGACCACGGCTCCTCGCTCTATCGCCCACCACCGCTGGAGACCGTTTTTGATGAACACATCCATTATCTCTCCCGTTGCTTGTTGCAAAAAAAATCATATCCCCGTTGCAACGCACGGGCATATGTGCTAATTCCTCTAAAAACAACTTGTGGTTAAAAAACCAACTATTGGTTTAAAAAGAGTTCACAAATTTTGAAACTGTTTGTGAATTTCCAAAATGTTTCACTTTCTTATAAATTTTATTGAATTTGGAGAAATTTCATAAGTTTGGAACATGTGCATCTAAAATTATTCCTGAATTTGGAAAAAAAATATTGTTCAAGATTTATAAAAATGTTCAGTGATATTTAAAAATTTCACGGGTTGAAAACTGTTCATAAATTTGAAATTTTATAAAAATATTTGTGAACTTAAAGTGCATGGACTTTAAAATGAGAAATATCATAATAACTAAAAATGTAAAAGCAGAAGAAATATACGAAAATAAATAATTAGAAAAATACAAGACAAAACTAAGAAAACATAAAGAAAATACACATACGAAATCATTTAGAATCTTCACAAAACCGGGTGGGGAGTTTAGCATTACCCATCTACATGGGTTGGCCCATTGTCTAAATCTGCTCGAAAGGTGTGTGTACCTCGTACCATATGAGTTGAATAAAGCTCCGCGAGATTGTCTAAAAAAACTCGTACCATATGCATTGGTGGTTCCTATTTATCGTGTGGGTCGAGGAATACAACGCAAATGTGCACGCCACCCCTCCCCC
>NC_057803.1:472893648-472897916 GCF_018294505.1 Triticum aestivum
CAGTTTTTCCTTTTTATTTCTTTTTTATGTTTTTCTTATTTTCATTTTATTTTTTGGTCCTTTTCATATTCCTTTTATTTTTTTGAAAGAGATACCATCTTTAAAAATTGGGGACAATTTAAGGTTCCCGTTGAATCGGCAAACATTTTTCTGAACTGAATGGTTTTTTGTAAATATGTGAATATTTTTTGTATTTGTGCACCTTTTTGAATCGAAAAACATTTTTTAAATCAAAAACAAAATTTGAGATTCATGGTTTTTAATAATTCTCGAACGTTTTGATATTCATAAAATATTTTTTCCAATTGTGAAATTTTAATTTATGAACATTTTTTTGAAATCTGGGAACATTTTATAAATCTAGAAACATTTTTAAATTTTTTTATCTCCATCGGCCCAAGTTTGTTGTTGACCACCCGCATCGGGTCTTTCGGCCCCGTGTACTTATACATAGGGATCACACGAACCCTTAGAGGGAGGATGTGGCGTGCCACAGATGTCTGTAGAATATGCCCCCCTTCAGCCCTACAGTCCTCAGATGAGCTGTGGTATTGGCGACGGCGAGGGCATTTAGCGACAAGTGGTCCAACAAAGCATAGGAGCGAAGCTTCTTCAGGGGCTCGTTGACGAAGGGAGGCAGATCCTCGCCGAGCGTGGAGGCATAAGACCATAACTTGTGCCACTCCCGAACAAAATTTGGGAAGTCCACATGGAAGAATTTGGTGGTAGCACGAAGTTGTGGGTTGACCCCACCCAGGTCGTAGACAGTGTCGCTAACCATCTGGACCCGAACTCAGAAAATGTATCGAAACATCTCAAAGTGAGGAGCCATCGCAAGGAAGCACTCACGAAACATGACGAAATTAACAATATGAAGAACCCACTGGGCGGAATATGATGTACTCCCTCCGTTCCAAAATAGATGACTCAACTTTATACTAAAGTTAGTACAAAGTTGAGTCATCTATTTTGGAACGGAGGGAGTAGTTGGTAGCTAAAAAAGTCCTATTACTCGCGCGTGAAGCTATGTGGCGGGAAGTCGAGCCCTCACCCGATAACTCCTGGTGGAACACATGCTCGCCGACGCAAGGGGTAGGCGGGACCTCGCCATCTGAGATTCGGCGCGCCAGATTTTCCACCATTGACTTCTCGGCCATGAGCTGGTCAAGTTCGTAGGAGGAGACCACCGACGGGAACCATTTCTATCTGGTCCATTGACCACTCACAGTTTCTTCTTTCCATCACCAGTGGCGGCGGTCTTCTTTCATTTCTTCTTCGTCACGACGGCAGGCTGGTGATGTCGCTTGAAGCTACGTCGGTATTTCGCCAAAGTGGAAGGGATGATGCAGCACAGCGGCGGTAGGTATTTCCCTTAGATATGAAACCAAGGTTATCGAACCAGTAGGAGAACCAAGCAACACAACATAAACAACCCCTGCACACAGATAACAAATCCTTGCAACCTGACGTGTTAAAGGAGTTGTCAATCCCTTCCGGGTACGGCGCCTCAAGATAGGCAAATGGATGTGAGATAAAATTGTAGTAGATTGATAGATCGAACGCCAAATAAAATAAGTAAGAATAAATTGCAGCAAGGTATTTTTGATTTAATAGATCTGAAAATAAATGGCAAATAAAAGTAGATCGCAAAGGCAAATATATTAGAAAGAGACCCCGGGGCCGTAGATTTCACTAGTGGCTTCTCTCGAGAAAAATAGCAAACGGTGGGTGAACAAATTACTGTTGGGCAATTGATAGAACTTCAAACACTCATGACGATATCCAGGCAATGATCATTATATAGGCATCACGTCCAAGATTAGTAGACCGACTCCTGCCTGCATCTACTACTATTCTTCACACATCGACCGCTATCCAGCATGCATCTAGTGTATTAAGTTCATGGAGAAATGGAGTAATGCAATAAGAACGATGACATGATGTAGACAAGATCTATCTATGTAGAGATAGACCCCATCATTTTATCCTGAGTAGCAACGATACATACATGTCGGTTCCCCTTCTGTCGCTGGGATCAAGCACCGTAAGATCGAACCCACTACAAAGCACCTCTTCCCATTGCAAGATAAATAGATCAAGTTGGCCAAACAAAACCCAAATATCAGAGAAGAAATATAAGGCTATAAGCAATCATGCATAAAAGAGATCAAAGAAACTCAAATACTTTCATGGATATAAAAAGATAGATCTGATCATAAACTCAAAGTTCACTGAACCCAACAAATACACCGCAAAATAGTTACATCAGATGGATCTCCAAGAGACCATTGTATTTAGAATCAAGAGAGAGAGGAAGCCATCTAGCTACTAACTACGGATTCGAAGGTCTACAAAGAACTACTCACGCATCATCGAAGAGGCACCAATGGAGGTGGTGAACCCCATCCGAGATGGTGTCTAGATCGGATCTGGTGGTTCTGGACTCTGTGTCGGCTGGATGAATATTTTGTCGACTCTGATGACCCACAAGTATAGGGGATCTATCGTAGTCCTTTCGATAAGTAAGAGTGTCGAACCCAACAAGGAGTAGAAGGAAATAATAAGTGGCTTCGAGCAAGGTATTCTCTGCAAGTACTGAAATAAGTGGTAACAGATAGCTTTGTGATAGGATAATTTGTAACGAGCAACAAGTAACAAAAGTAAATAAAGTGCAGCAAGGTGGCCCAATCCTTTTTGTAGCAAAGGACAAGTTTGGACAAACTCTTATATAGAGAAAAGCGCTCCCGAGGACACATGGGAATATCGTCAAGCTAGTTTTCATCACGTTCATATGATTCGCGTTCGGTACTTTGATAATTTGGTATGTGGGTGGACCGGTGCTTAGGTACTGTCCTTACTTGGACAAGCATCCCACTTATGATTAACCTCTAGTGCAAGCATCCGCAACTACAACAAAAGTATTAAGGTAAACCTAACCATAGCATGAAACATATGGATCCAAATCAGCCCCTTACGAAGCAACGCATAAACTAGGGTTTAAGCTTCTGTCACTCTAGCAACCCACCATCTACTTATTACTTCCCAATGCCTTCCTCTAGGCCCAAATCATGGTGAAGTGTTATGTAGTCGACGTTCACATGACACCACTAGAGGAGAGATAACATACATCTCATCAAAATATCGAACGAATACCAAATTCACATGACTACTAATAGCAAGACTTCCCCCATGTCCTCAGGAACAAACATAACTACTCACAAAGCATATTCATGTTCATAATCAGAGGGGTATTAATATGCATATAGGATCTGAACATATGATCTTCCACCAAATAAACCAACTAGCATCAACTACAAGGAGTAATTAACACTACTGGCAACCTACTAGCACCAATCCCGGACTTAGAGACAAGAATTGGATACAAGAGATGAACTAGGGTTTTGAGAGGAGATGGTGCTGATGAAGATGTTGATGGAGATTGCCCTCTCCTGATGAGAGGAGCGTTGGTGATGACGATGGCGATGATTTCCCCCTCCCGGAGGGAAGTTTCCCTGGTAGAACAGCTCCGCTAGAGCCCTAGATTGGTTCCGCCAAGGTTCCGCCTCGTGGCGGCGGAGTTTCGTCCGAGAAGATGGCTTATGTAACGCCCCGAGACCGATGTGCCAGGTGTCGTCCAGTTATTCGCTGTTGTTGCCTTGTCATTGCTTGCGTGTCTTGCATTGCATATCATGTCATCATGTGCTTTTATTTTGCGTACATGTTCGTCTCATGCATCCGAGCATTTTCCCCGTTGTCTGTTTTGCATTCCGGCGCTCCATTCTCCTCCGGTGGTCATTTCTACCTTTCTTTCTTGTGTGGGGATTAAACATTTCTAGATTGGACCTAGACTTGCCAAGCGGCCTTGGTTTACTAGCGGTAGACCGCCTGTCAAGTTTCGTACCATTTGGACTTCGTTTGATACTCCAAGGTTAACCGAGGGACCGAAAAGGCCTCGTGTGTGTTGCAGCCCAACACCCCTTAATTTTGGCCCAAAACCCACCAAAACCTCCTCCATCATCTCGGTCGTTCAATCACGATCGCGTGGCCGAAAACCGCACCTCATTTGGACTCTCGTAGCTCCCTCTACCTATATATATGTGGCTCTCCCCGAAAATCCGCGCAGATGAAACCCTAAAAATTCCCCCCGCACACCGCCGGACATGTCCGTCCCGCCGGCGGACGCGTCCACCCCGCCGCCACATCGCTCCGACCAATGGGAGCGCGACACCTCAGCTTCGCCGCCGCCCTCAGCCACTCGCGGGATGCCA